>NC_047117.1:87079445-87379445 GCF_902500255.1 Thalassophryne amazonica | reverse complement strand
TACAAATGCTGTTGTTAAGGTTTAAGATGTAATCTCACCATATGTCCAATAATTTTGCTCAAAGCAATTCAATAACATTCATATCACACCCTTTAGCTGAAGCCCATGAATGCATAATGTGTAACTGAAATGCTTTGCATTGAAAAACAATGAGGGCTTTCATTTATGGATGCATGGTGGTGTCTTCTGCAACAGAATTCAGTTAGAGGGATTTCTGGTCTTCGCCTCCTGTTTGTCACAAAGCCACAAGTCAACCTTGTTACTTTACTGGCAGGGGCCCCTTCAGACTCAATCTTTTCTCAATAAGGTGGCACTGCAGCAAAACTCTGCACAGGAAAGGAAGAAAACAAAGAAAATGAATATTGGTGTGGAACTTAAAAAAAGTAAATTCCAAGGAAGCTGATCAAGGTTTTCTACTCTTACAGTTCCTCTTTTGTCGCAGTTGATCGGAAATTAACCACCCCACTAAAAAGCCTTGTTCCCAGACTCCTGCCGTCCTTCCCTGAACTTTGCAGCTGGAGAACATGCTTCATTATGACCTGTCACTCTCAGGCCAGCTTGGTTGCTCTCCAGTCTGCCCTTCCTGCTCTCACTGGTCAACACTGCAGCCCTCCCTGAAAAAAAAAAAAAAACCTTTAGGTTGTTTTTGGTAAATAGGTTGTTATTTCAGCGGGATAGTGAAATTAAAAATACATTATCAATACTTTTGAAGTGATAACTTTCAGTTTACACTTGAAGGGTTTGTATGTATATATATATATATATATATATATATATATATATATATCCATCCATCCATTTTCTTCCGCTTTATCCGGAGTTGGGTTGCGGGGGCAGTAGCTCAAGCAAAGCCGCCCAGACCTCCCGATCCACACACACCTCGCCCAGCTCCTCCGGGGGAACCCCAAGGCGTTCCCAAGCCAGCCGAGAGATGTAGTCCCTCCAGCGTGTCCTGGGTCTTCCCCTCCTCCCAATGGGACGTGCCCGGAACACCTCTCCAGCGAGGCATCCAGGGGGCATCCGAAAAAGATGCCCGAGCCACCTCAACTGACTCCTTTCGACATGGAGGAGCAGCGGCTCGACTCCGAGCTCCTCCCGAGTGACCGAGCTCCTCACCCTATGTCTAAGGGAGCACCCAGCCACCCTGCGGAGGAAACTCATCTCGGCCGCTTGTACTCGTGATCTCGTTCTTTCGGTCATGAGCCAAATCTCATGACCATAGATAGGTGATGATGGGAACGTGGATCGATCGGTAAATCAAGAGCAGATGCTGTACCGATCCGTCTATCGATCTCACGCTCCATCCGTCCCTCACTTGTGAACAAGACCCCGAGATACTTAAACTCCTCCACTTGAGGCAAGGACACTCCACCGACCTGAAGAGGGCAAAGCACCTTTTTCCGGTCGAGAAGCATGGCCTCGGATTTGGAGGTGCTGATTTTCATCCCGGACGCTTCACACTCGGCTGCAAACTGCCCCAGTGCACGCTGAAGGTCCTGATTTGATAAAGCCAACAGAACCACATCGTCCGCAAACAGCAGAGACGAGATTCTGTGGTTCCCAAACCAGACCCCCTCTACACCCTGGCTGCACCTAGAAATTCTGTCCGTAACAATAATGAACAGAACCAGTGACAAAGGGCAGCCCTGGCGGAGGCCAACATGCACTGGAAATAGGTTTGACTTACTACCAGCAATGTGAACCAAGCTCCTGCTGCAGTCATACAGGGACCGGATAGCCCTTAGCAAAGGACCCCGGACCCCGTACTCCCGGAGCACTCCCCACAGGGTGCCCTGAGGGACACGGTCGAACGCCTTCTCCAGATCCACAAAACACATGTGGACTGGTTGGGCGAACTCCCATGAACCCTCGAGCACCAGATGGAGCATGTAGAGCTGGTCCAGTGTGCTGCGACCAGGACGAAAACCACACTGCTCCTCCTGAATCCGAGGTTCGACCATCGGTCGAATTCTCCTCTCCGGTACTCTGGAATAGATCTTACCGGGGAGGCTGAGGAGTGTGATCCCCCTATAGTTGGAACACACCCTCCAGTCCCCCTTCTTAAACAGAGGCACTACCACCCCGGTCTGCCAATCCAGAGGCACTGTCCCCGATCGCCATGCGATGTTGCAGAGGCATGTCAGCCAAGACAGTCCCACAACATCCAGAGACTTAAGGTACTCAGGACGGATTTCATCCACCCCAGGAGCCTTGCAACCGAGGAGCTTTCTAACCACCTCGGTGACTTCAGCCTGGGTAATGGATGAGTCCACCTCTGAGTCCCCAGTCTCTGCTTCCTCTTCGGAAGACATGACGATGGGATTGACATATATATATATATATATATATATATATATATATATACGAGGTCTATTAGAAAAGTATCCGACCTTATTATTTTTTTCAAAAACCATATGGATTTGAATCACGTGTGATTACATCAGACATGCTTGAACCCTCGTGGGCATGCGAGAGTTTTTTCACTCCTGTCGGTTACGTCATTCGCCTGTGGGCAGTCTTTGAGTGAGGAGTTGTCCACCCGCTCGTCGATTTTTTTCATTGTTTAGGAATGGCTCAGAGACTGTGCTTTGTTTGATAAAAAATTTTTCAAAACTGTAAGGCACAACTGAGTGGACACCATTCAATAAATTCAGCTGGTTTTCGGTAAAAATTTTAACGGCTGATGAGAGATTTTGGTCTGGTAGTGTCGCTTTAAGGACGGTCCACGGCGCCTGACGGCGATCTGCGCTTCGAGGCGGCAGCGTCTCGCCGTTTCAAGTTGAAAACTTCCACATTTCAGGCTCTGTTGACGCAGTAAGTCGTCAGAGAACAGAGAACTTTCAGAAGAAGTCGGCATGAGGAGTTTATTCGGACATTCCATTGTTAACGGTCATTTTGTAATGAAAGAACGTGCGGGCAGAGTCGCATGTCGGGCTGGACCCGACCGCGGGGGGTCGCGGCAGGAAAAACACCTCCGTTGGAAATCTTAACGGGCAAGTTGGAACATGCCCAAGCTGTTAAACAATTTCTCAGTTACTCACTTGTTGAAAGCCATTAAAAGCCGCCTGAATTCTACAAATGGTTTTCAACACGGAGGTGTTTTTCCTGTCGCGGCGCACACAGATTTGCCGAGTCGTCACGGAAACGACTCGGCGAATTTGCGCGTACGTCTTTCATTAAAAAAATGTCCTTAAACAGTGGAATGTCCGCATAAATTCCTCATGCTGGCCTCTTCTGAATCTTCTCTGTTCTCTCACGATGTCCTGGGTGAATTAAGCCTTAAATTAGGATGTTTTAAGCTCGAAACAGGCCGACGACAGCGCCTGGAAGCGCTGCAGGACGTCCCGCTCCGTGGAAAGTCCTTACACCGACAGAAACACCCCATAATCTCTCATCAGCCGTTAAACTTTTCACAGAAAACCAGCTTAATTTCTCGAATAGTGTCCACTCGGATATTCCTCACAGGTCCAGAAAAAATTTTGATAAAGCAACGTGCGCCGTCTCGAGCAGCGTGTGAAACAAAGGAATTCAGCCGAGAGGGCGGGACCACATCTCACTCAAGGCCTGCCCACAGGGAAATGACGTCGCCGACACGCATGAAAAAACTCACGCATGCGCACGAGGGTTCAAGCATGATTGGTGTAATCGCATGTCATTCAAATCCATATAGTTAAAAAAAAAATAAAAGGGTCGGTTTATTATCTAAGAGACCTCGTATATATATATATATATATATATATATATATATATATATATATATATATATATTAATTACTGTGCAAATGTTTTAGGCACATTTAATCATAAAAGCCTTAATAATTATGAAAACCTGCTAAATATTCACAAAAATTAATGGTGTGACTTCAGCTTTAATGATAACTGAAGTGAAAATTGGTTCTATTTACATCACATTTATTTATTTATTTAGGTGCATCTTGAAAAATTGGAATATTGTAAAAAAGATCAATAGTTTTTGTCAGGTACTTCAGAGAGAAAACCAGTTATATATCCTAGTTTCAATACAGAGAAACTGAAATGGTTCAATCATTTTTTAATTGTAATTTTGATCATTTTGGCCTACAGCTGCAAAAAAGTGAAATGCATATCCCAAAATATTAGAATATTTCAGCAGATCAGTTTAGAAAAAGGATTTAAGATTCAGAAATGCCTAACTTCTGAAAACTATGCTCATTTGTGTACGAGGTCTGTCCATAAAGTATCTGACCTTTTTATTTTTTTTTTAAACTATATGGATTTGATTCATATGTTTTCATGTCAGACAAGCTTGAACCCTCATGCGCATGCATGAGTTTTTCCACGCCTGTCGGTGACGTCATTCGCCTGTGAGCACGCCTTGTGGAAGGAGTGGTCCCTCCCCGTCGTCGGATTTTCATTGTCTGGAAATGGCTGAATGATTTGGGTTTTTTTTCCCATCAGAATTTTTTCAGAAGCTGTTAGAGACTGGCACCTGGAAACCATTCGAAAAATTTATCTGGCTTTCGGTGAAAATTTTACGGGCTTCACAGAGAATAAGGACTATTACTACAGCTTTAAGGACGGCCCACAATGGCGCTCAGTGCAGCGCGCTCCGAGCCACGATGACAGGCACGAACCACCGGATTATTTCTAAACGGATGGCTGTGTGGAGCTGGGACCATTGTGTGCACTTTCTCTGGTTATCACAAGACCTGGACATCAACAATTTTCCGGCAGATTTCACTTTTAACAAGAGATTTTGGCGTGGAAAGCCACGCGGAGATTTTGTGCGTCACGACCGATTCGCTGTTCGAGCGAGACAAAGAACACCTCCGTTTCGGCGTGTCAGAGGACAAGTTCGGACATGCCCAGCTCTCCACAATTTCTCTTATAACTCACTCGACTGGTAAGCATTGAAAGCCGAGATAGGCATGTCGCAACTTGTCCTCTAACACGCCGAAACAGAGGCGTTCTTTTTTCTCGCTCAAACAGCGAATCAGTCGTTATGCACGAAGCCTCCGCGCGGCTTTCCACGACAAAATCTCTTGTTAAAAGTGAAATCTGCCGGAAAATGGTTTCATGTCCAGCTCTTGTGATAACCAGAGAAAGTGCACACGACGGTCCCAGCTCCACACAGCCATCTGTTTAGAAATAATCCGGTGGTTCGTGCCTGTCATTGCGGCTCGGAGCGCGGTGCGCCGAGTGCCATTGTGGGCCATCCTTAAAGCTGTAGTTACAGTCCTTATTCTCTGTGAAGCCCGTAAAATTTTCACTGAAAGCCAGATAAATTTTTCGAATGGTTTCCAGATGCCAGTCTCTAACAGCTTCTGAAAAAATTCTGATGGAAAAAACCCCCAAATCATTCCGCCATTTCCAGACAATGAAAATCCGACGATGGGGCGGGACCACTCCTTCCATAAGGTGTGCTCACAGGCGAATGACGTCACTGACAGGCGTGGAAAAACTCACGCATGCGCACGAGGGTTCAAGCTTGTCTGACGTGAAAACACATGAATCAAATCCATATAGTTAAAAAAAAAATAAAAAGGTACAATACTTTATGGACAGACCTCGTATTTAGTACTTGGTATGGCTAGATAGACAGATGGATAATTTTAAAAGTTTATTACAGTGACACACTAAGAACACTGACCTGGGAGTGTTTTGGGATTAATTTGATATTGAGTACTTCTTTCATGTGTGCATTTTATGTCGGGCCCAGCCAATCAGCTTCTGCATGATTTCATATGTGTATTTCCACGTGCCACAATGATAGATGAAATATTTTCTCGGGAGATCATGCCAGTATTTTGGGTCACTCTTTGGAGACACCTGAACAGAGAAGCCTGCAAGGGACTGAGGGCATGTTCAAATCCCTTTTCATTGACTGTGGAAAAAAAAAAAATCAATCTTTGGCCAATGCAGCACACACACAAAACCAACGACAGACATGCACACAGGGTTGCCAGCTGCTCTTTTTGCACTCTACGATTTTCTGCTAGTGCCACTGTCACCAGCTCAGTATTGGAGGCATCACAAAATTAGCCTCTTCTAGAGAGAAACTGTGGCAAGGCTTTGGCAAAAACATGGATGAATCCTTCATTATGTCTGCAGACAAGTGTGTGTATGTGTTTGTGTGTGTATGCATTGATCAAAGTTGCCTCTTTAGCATGAGTTGAATAATGAAGAAATGAAAACCAGGTGCCATCAAATAATAAGAAGACTCCCATGCACACTAATGTATAACCATCTACTCATTCCTGTGTATATATACGCTCACATACATACACCGGAACCCCCATGTGTGAACTCCCAATATGCAGATGGGGAATAAACAGTTTTTCAAGTCTGACATTTTGTACACATGGTTATTAAATTGCAATGTGGGTGGGCAAAGCAATGCCAGAAACCACACGTAGGCGTGAGAAGGGAAAAAAGAGCAAAACTGATCCACATTCATACAACGGCAAATGATTAATGGTTGCACACTAGAACACCATGGCAGACAAATTTCAAACTGGATAGTTTGTCAATATCAATGACAACCCTTAGCAAAAAGTAATATACTTAAAGTTCATTTTATTAAGTATGCTTCAGTGTAAATATAGTAAGTATACTACAGACTGTGTACTGTGAGTATAGTAGAAAGTACACAAATTTAAGACTTTTTCGGACTAAATTGGAACATTTCAAGTTCATAAAAGTATATTTTAAAGTTCATTTTAAGTTTGCAAAAGTTCACTTTCAAATATACAAGTACACATCTATATACTATCACTTGATATATCCCTATGTACTTGATATATCCCTCTCCTATGCTTAAAGTATACCACAAGTGCACTCATCGAGATACTGCCATTGTACTAGTTATATACTTTGATTCCCTATTTTTAGTTTATTATCGTATACTTAAAGTATACTGTTATACACACTGGTTATTTCACTATTTTACTTTTTATACTTTAATTTTGCTTGGCATATTAGTTGTAGCTTACTATTTATATACTGAAAATATACCCCTTAAAGTATTCTTAAAGTTTACTCATACTGTATGTACACAAGAGTGTGATGCATATAAAAAAATCACAAGACAATGTTGAAAACAAGTTTGATATATTTTCAAACATTTCATAAACAAAGAACTGTGAAATCAAGTCGTTTTTTTGTGGAAAAAATTAAAGGAAAAAGTGCATGTAAAATGTAAACATAATGGTCTCTCCAAGATCAAGTCCTTATTTGTAAAAATATAAACATAGCATCTTCAACTGAGAACTAAAGTCCTTCCTTGTCAAAAAAGGTAAAAGAAAAGCGCGAACCTTTGGAACCAAAAATAAATAACTACAACAACAACAAAAAAAAATCTGTACTTTTATGACTTCTTTTCAGTTACTTGAGTCAATGGCTTGACTTAGTATATATTGCTCCAAGTGCATAATAAGTGTTAGTACTTTGTGGCAGAAAGACGTAAAACGTATACTAAAGTATAAGTACAAGTTTTAGTATTAAAGTATAAGTGTAAGTCTTAGTATTAATGTACTTAGACTTTTGTTTATACCTTTCAGTATAAGCCAAGTATACTTCACTATACTATTCTTAAGTATATAAAATATAATTTATAAAAAGTCACCTTCAAGTATACTTCCTCAATTTTAGTAAAAATAAGTATACTCATAGTACACTTGAATAAACTTCTTTTTACTAAGGGAAGCCGTCTTCAAATGCTGTTATATCACTCAAATGCAGTTATGTTATCTTGCAACTAAGCAAATCTTACGATTCCTTGACTTAAATAAAAAGATCTGCATCTTCTGTGTTGTTTGACTCCCAGTTTAATGAAACGCCTCTGTCGTGAAGAAGCAAGAATACAAGCAGATCGCAAATAACTAGTTGTAAACTCACTGTTGTTGTGATATCTCCTGCATGCTCCGACCAGTTTTGGGGAGCAACTAATAACATGAAAATTCGGTAAGGTATACGAGTATATTACACTCAACAAAAATATAAACGCAACACTTTTGGTTTTGCTCCCATTTTGTATGAGATGAACTCAAAGATCTAAAACTTTTTCCACATACACAATATCACCATTTCCCTCAAATATTGTTCACAAACCAGTCTAAATCTGTGATAGTGAGCACTTCTCCTTTGCTGAGATAATCCATCCCACCTCACAGGTGTGCCATATCAAGATGCTGATTAGACACCATGATTAGTGCACAGGTGTGCCTTAGACTGCCCACAATAAAAGGCCACTCTGAAAGGTGCAGTTTTATCACACAGCACAATGCCACAGATGTCGCAAGATTTGAGGGAGTGTGCAATTGGCATGCTGACAGCAGGAATGTCAACAAGAGCTGTTGCTTGTGTATTGAATGTTCATTTCTCTACCATAAGCCATCTCCAAAGGCGTTTCAGAGAATTTGGCAGTACATCCAACCAGCCTCACAACCGCAGACCACGTGTAACCACACCAGCCCAGGACCTCCACATCCAGCATGTTCACCTCCAAGATCGTCTGAGACCAGCCACTCGGACAGCTGCTGAAACAATCGGTTTGCATAACCAAAGAATGTCTGCACAAACTGTCAGAAACCATCTCAGGGAAGCTCATCTGCATGCTCGTCATCCTCATCGGGGTCTCGACCTGACTCCAGTTCGTCGTTGTAACCGACTTGAGTGGGCAAATGCTCACATTCGCTGGCATTTGGCACGTTGGAGAGGTGTTCTCTTCACAGATGAAACCCGGTTCACACTGTTCAGGGCAGATGGCAGATAGCGTGTGTGGTGTCATGTGGGTGAGCGGTTTTCTGATGTCAGTGTTGTGGATCGAGTGGCCCATGGTGGCGGTGGGGTTATGGTATGGGCAGGCGTCTGTTATGGACGAAGAACACAGGTGCATTTTATTGATGGCATTTTGAATGCACAGAGATACCGTGAGGAGATCCTGAGGCCCATTGTTGTGCCATACATCCAAGAACATCACCTCATGTTGCAGCAGGATAATGCACGGCCCCATGTTGCAAGGATCTGTACACAATTCTTGGAAGCTGAAAATGTCCCAGTTCTTGCATGGCCGGCATACTCACCGGACATGTCACCCAGTGAGCATGTTTGGGATGCTCTGGACCAGCGTATACGACAGCGTGTACCAGTTCCTGCCAATATCCAGCAACTTCGCACAGCCATTGAAGAGGAGTGGACCAACATTCCACAGGCCACAACTGACAACCTGATCAACTCTATGTGAAGGAGATGTGTTGCACTGCATGAGGCAAATGGTGGTCACACCAGATACTGACTGGTATCCCCCCCAATAAAACAAAACTGCACCTTTCAGAGTGGCCTTTTATTGTGGACAGTCTAAGGCACACCTGTGCACTAATCATGGTGTCTAATCATCATCTTGGTATGGCACACCTGTGAGGTGGGATGGATTATCTCAGCAAAGGAGAAGTGCTCACTATCACAGATTTAGACTGGTTTGTGAACAATATTTCAGGGAAATGGTGATATTGTGTATGTGGAAAAAGTTTTAGATCTTTGAGTTCATCTCATACAAAATGGGAGCAAAACCAAAAGTGTTGCGTTTATATTTTTGTTGAGTATATATTCCAATTCTAAGGTGGAACTATGCCAGTATACAAAGGCATATCTAAATGTCTAAAAAGGAAGAGTAAAATAGAAGAGTAAAAAAGAGTAGAGTAGAGCCACTTAGGTGCCTGGTCTTGAGAACCATTAAATTACAAAATAAATGTTATTGTAACCAGGTAAAGCTACTGAGGAAAAAATATATAATTAAATCTCAGTTACTTAATAAAACATTGGGAGTATTGTTAAGCGTTGGGTTCTTTGGGTCTGTCCTGGATCAATGGGATTATGTTATTACAAAAAGGACAGTTTATTAATTTCATGTGAAGTCAATCAAACCAGATCTAGGGTTCTTACCATCCCGAGGTCACGGAGAAACTCGTTCAGGAAAGAGACCCTGAACACAGTTTCCAGTCAGGCTTTTGTAGACATCCATTGACATCATTCATGATGAAGAAGTGGTCCTCCCATGTGTGTGCTTATGTGATCAAAAAATGTGCATGTTTAGGCCATGTGGATAACTGAGTCAAACTTGAAAGACGTAAAACTTAAGCCTGCTTGTTTGTTACGTCTTTCAGGATAGCAGGATAAGAAAAGATGCTAGCTTTTTATAAGATGTACTTTTCTGTGCAGATAAAAAGGATTTTAACAAGACCCAAGTGTTTCACTGTGCAGATGTGATTTTCAACAAGAACATATTGACCTGCAAAATTGCTGACAGTCATCGATCTTAACCTCACATAACCCCCAGCAGAAATGCAACAATGTATTAACATGGGTTTAGAGTGTTTGAAATCAAAAATGGAATATGACATACATATTTCTAAGGTATTTATTAAAAGCATAATAATGAAAATCAATTGCATGTATAAAATGTTCATTGGGGCAATGCCACCTTCAATAACAACTAGCAACCCTATCTCATGACTCACAACAAATCTGCCAAATTTTATTAAATATAAACCGGTCAGTTTTGTAACAGTGGGACTGCTTGGGATGTTGTTGTTTGCGGGACAGAAAAGAGGGGGACTCTTAAAATACTGGGCAGGAACAGACATTCTTATACCATCTTAATTAATCTTGTATTGAAGAACTTTTTACAAAACGTTGACAGTAATCATTATGAGGTCTCCACTTCCATGTTTAAATTAATATTTTTTTAAGATTCAATACATTTTTTAAGATTTTTCAGCTTTATTACCAAGTTTAAAAGATTTATTAGAAAGTAATAAAAAGTAATAAGTTTCATTATTCCATTACTTATTACATTTTTAGTTGACTAGCTTGTAACTTGGAACCTATTAGATGTCAAAATTAATCTTCCCAACACTGATTGTGATTTCTTTCATTTAACTAGTGAAGATGATTTTTTTATTCCTGTAGTACTGCACAATTGCATAACCTGTGGCTGATGCAACATATAATATGCCTGTGGGAGAAATATGATACTTAAAATTTCACAAAACTGAAAATAACAAATGTATTTATTGGGCAAAGGCATGCCAGGAAATAAATTTCCATCTCATTTAACTCTCAATGGGACTAACCTGGTTAAATAAAGGTTAAATAAAATGAAATTCAATACATGGAGCTGTGATGGTTGAAATGTCTGCATGTTGACTGTTTTCACATCCAGATTTTGCATATCTTGATCTGTGCATCATCTCTTGAGAAATTCACACAAATGTTGAAAAATAGCTTATTTTACAATGTTAATGAAAGTGTTAAAAAAAATCACTAATTTACAGACATGTATAAAAGTGAATTAAGAAGTGTTTTGAAATAGCAGGGTGGATCCAGGAGTGACTACCTGTACTTCAAGTGCTGACAGAAATACACGCAATCCAAGTGTAATTTTGCATGATTCATGAAGCATTACATTCAGTCATATGGCATTAATAGTGTTTATTCTTAAACTCTGCTATTCTGTCGCCAGCATTTCAAAATTAGGTGTCCAGTCACCACAGGTGTTACTGCTCCATCATTCTCATTAGAGGTAAATAGGGCTAATTATGAAGCAAAGCAGATTCAGTCACCGTGCTTCCTGTGAAGTCCAACCAGTTTAATTTACTGAAAAATACGCTGCCGTAAACATCAGGTGGATTACACGAGGTGCAACAAAAAGCTCAGATTTTTATATGACAGCTGCTGGAGACCATTTTAAAAAAAAAAAATTAATGAATGACAAACAGTAGCGTAAAATGAAAATATGGCACAAAAATGATGTCTGCACAGAGCAAACACAGATGAGAAGGAAAGTACAACTGAACAAACAAGCAGGTTGTTTGTTCAGAGGAACTCTTCCATGGATGGATTGGCAGACAAGGCTATGGAACTTAGCCTGGAACTGGCAGCCAGTGGAACCAGCGGTGGGAGCAAGCCAAACCCGAGAGCGGCAGCTCGGCCCAGGGTCAGCCTGCTCCAAACTCCCCCACTGATCTCCAACCAATTAGCACGGACCTCCATCTGCTGCCTGGAGTGACACACAAGCGCTTGGTGAAACACACACGCTGACATCAACACAACAACTCTTTCATGCAGACACACACAGACGTGCACACGCACTGCCATTACCCATTGCTCAGTGACAAGATAAGTGATAGCCTCATCCAGCCTCCTGCCAATTACAGCGTAATGTGAAAGAGACTGATTCACTGCCGTTCTCACACCATTTTGTGGGTGTGGTGGGTGTGTATTTTGATTGTGTTTGTCTCATAGATGTTTCATATTTGCAGTGGTGCTCTGCTGGAAACATCTGCAGCTCTGCCAAGACAGACGGCTACTTCTTTCTGTGATGTCGGCACAAAATTCTCTCTCTCTCTCTCACACACACACATACGCACATGCACACAATCAATATTTAACAATACTTGAGGATGTACAGTGGAGGGAATGGAGCAGCAGACAGCAAAGTTTGACAGAGCACAGGACGCCTCTTATGTTTGTTCATTTATTCACTTGTGGATATTAAAACACGGGATTGAACTTTTGACATCAATGTGTATAAAAACCTCCCAAAGTGAACCAGAAGGTGACCGTACCTTGATGAGTCATTTTGAAATGACATCTCTATAGTATACAGCAGGCAGCTTTGTGGAGTGAGAGTTCTACTACCAACCTATACACTTGATCAATTCCAGATTTGTATACTTCACACTGTCTGTGACTTTGGACATCTGCATTGTCCCAGTACCCACAGCTGTAAATGTGGGCCCACCTTGTTTGGGGAAGGAACCTGTGATGGGCTGATGTCTCATCCAGAAGGAATCACAGACTCAGTATACAAGGCCTGTAATGGACCTCCTTACATCTTTGCAATGCAGCGGAAACTATGCAACACTGTCAAAATCAGACCCGGCGCCAGAAAAAAAAATATTAAGGGGGCGATGAGTTTATCACAGGGGGCGGGGTCGCCCCCCCCCCAAAAAAAGTGTGCACTGGAGATGTGCCTCTGAGCGTGCGTAATGAATTGGGTGTGCTCCTGGAAAGCTCGTGTATTTAGGCTACACCGTTGTAAGAGACTGACTAAGAGTAATGACAGTATTTTTTTAATTATTATTTGAGTGATCTCCTACATACCACACAGAGCCGGTGTTCTGTCGAGATGAGGTGCGCCAACTTTCGACACTCTGAGCTGTGACGTACTTTCGTGTTGTCCAATAGGAATGACGTGTCGGGCCAAAACACGGAAGACTCATGACAGAAACCACTGATCTGTACAAAACATTAACGTGTGACAGGACTGCTCATTTATAGAGCAGTTTTCTGAAGAAAAATCATTGGAAATGTTTTTTTTGTTGTTTGTTACCTCAAAATTTCTGATTACTGTTAAAAAAAAGTTTAGAACACTTGTAATTAAAATAGCTAAATAAATCAATAAATGGTTCTTTAGAAACCTTTCATCTGTAAATTAAAATCACCTGTTATTTCAGATTCGATCATTTCTTGTTTAACATAAGGAACCTTGGACATTTATTTTTAGACAAATAAAATAACATGGAAACTTGTATATTTTTTAAGTCTGGTAGATTATTTTATCCTATTTCAACCAGAAAAACAAACACTAAATAAATACACTTGTGCATATGCAACAGGAAATAATTTAACAATGACTGCAGTGTGATTGTAAAGTAGGATTTCTGTGACATAAACCTCATGATGTTTTTTTTATATATATATATACATATATAGTCATTTAAACTTGTAATTTCAATCAATCAATCAATCAATACATTTTTTTATATAGCGCCAAATCACAACAAACAGTTGCCCCAAGGCGCTTTATATTGTAAGGCAAGGCCATACAATAATTATGTAAAACCCCAACGGTCAAAACGACCCCCTGTGAGCAAGCACTTGGCTACAGTGGGAAGGAAAAACTCCCTTTTAACAGGAAGAAACCTCCAGCAGAACCAGGCTCAGGGAGGGGCAGTCTTCTGCTGGGACTGGTTGGGGCTGAGGGAGAGAACCAGGAAAAAGACATGCTGTGGAGGGGAGCAGAGATCGATCACTAATGATTAAATGCAGAGTGGTGCATACAGAGCAAAAAGAGAAAGAAACAGTGCATCATGGGAACCCCCCAGCAGTCTACGTCTATAGCAGCATAACTAAGGGATGGTTCAGGGTCACCTGATCCAGCCCTAACTATAAGCTTTAGCAAAAAGGAAAGTTTTAAGCCTAATCTTAAAAGTAGAGAGGGTGTCTGTCTCCCTGATCTGAATTGGGAGCTGGTTCCACAGGAGAGGAGCCTGAAAGCTGAAGGCTCTGCCTCCCATTCTACTCTTACAAACCCTAGGAACTACAAGTAAGCCTGCAGTCTGAGAGCGAAGCGCTCTATTGGGGTGATATGGTACTACGAGGTCCCTAAGATAAGATGGGACCTGATTATTCAAAACCTTATAAGTAAGAAGAAGAATTTTAAATTCTATTCTAGAATTAACAGGAAGCCAATGAAGAGAGGCCAATATGGGTGAGATACACGGTGCGGCGGCACAGGAAAAACACCTCCGTGTTGATAACCATTTGTAAAATCCAGGTGGCTTTTGATGGCTTTCAGTGGAGTGAGTATATGAGAAATTGTTTAACAGCTGGACATGTTCCAACTTGTCCTTAAGGCTTCCAACGGAGGTGTTTTTCCTGTGGCGGAGCGTCGCGGCGGCTGCGAGCCAACGCTGCAATCCGCCTGCACGTCCTTCATTAAAAAAATCTCCTTTAACAGTGGAATATCCAGATAAAATGCTGAAACCGACTTCTTCTGAAACTTCTCTGTTCTCTCACGACGTCCTGGATCAATAGAGCCTGAAATGTGGAGGTATTCAGCTTGAAACAGGCTGATGACGGCGGCTGAGAGCGCTGCGCGACGTCTCGCACCGTGGGAAGTCCTTAAAGCGACAGTATCACCTCAAAATCTCTCATCAGACGTTAAAATGTTCACTGAAAACCAGCTTAATTTTTCGAACCGTGTCCACTTCGATGTGTCTCACAGGTTTAGAAAAAATTTTGATCAAACAAAGCGCCAGTCTCTCAGCAACTTCTCAGACAAAGGAATTCTGACGAGGGGCTGGACGACTCCTCCCACAAGGAGTGCTCACAGGCGAATGACGTCACCGACAGGCGTGGAAAAACTCACGCATGCGCACGAGGGTTCAGGCATGTCTGACCTTAAAACATATGAATGAAATCCATATAGTTTTTGAAAAAAATTAAAAGGACCTATACTTTATGGACAGACCTCGTATATATATATATATATATATATATATATATATATATATATATATATATATATATATATATATATATATATATATATAAAGGGGGGGGGGGGGGGGAACAGCAAAAAAGGATGGAAAAAACACCCCAAAAAATAAGTTATTTAAAGTTGAACTTTTGTGGTGTCTGAAAAAAGCTGTAGCTTTATTTGGTAAAAATAAAAAAGACTGAACCATTTAGAAATTAAAGTGTTCACTCAGATCAACTGTGCTAAAAGGCTACACTAACGTTAGCCAATCATTAAACCTTCACAGTAAACGTCACGTTATATTTTTACATTATTCTCACCTCAGTAAAGCTGCAGAACTAAACTCCTTTGGGCAAACTGGGACTTCGCATATATCCAAAAAGTGGGAGATTTCGGACTGAGTGGTTTGCTCCATCACCCCGGCGGCCTGGATCGCTCTGCCCAGGAATGATGCCTGAAGGCCGGCTTCTCTGTGCGGGTCGGCCCGCTGTCGCAGTTCAATCGATATCCCACCAAGTTGTCAGTCCTCCCTCGGTCGGTCAATCGCTGAACTTTTTTCAGATTGTGGAAACAGCCAGAGTGTGACGTGGCCGCAATCTCTGCCCCCTTGCCGCTTCCGAAGTGACACGTTTGACGTCATGACGCGTTGGAAACGCACCGCCCTCTGCCGCACTGACAAACGCAACCCTCAACCTATCGCTATATTTTCCATTATTTCTTTTTCTTTCTTTTTTATTTTTCTCTACTCTAACATCCGAGGGGGCGAGGTTGATGACGTGAGGGGGCGTCACCCCCAAACGCCCCCTCGTGGCGCCAGGTCCGGTCAAAATACAAGTTGTACTCAGACAGTGGACACGCCTTATATCAAACAACCTTACAGTGGAGGAAATAAGTATTTGATCCCCTGTCAATTTTGCAGGTTTTCCCACCTACAAACAATGGAGAGGTCTGTAATTTTTTTCGTAGATACACTTCAACTGTGAGAGGCAGAATCTAAAAAAAAATGCAAAAAATCACATTGTATGATTTTTAAGTAATTAATTTACATTTTATTGCTGAAAATAAGGATTTGATCCCCTATCATTTTTCTTTAAGAAGGCCTCCTATTCTGCACTCTTTACCTGTATTAACTGCACCTGTTTGAACTTGTTACCTGTGTAAAAGACACATGTGCACACAAACAATCAATCACACTTCAACCTGTCCACCTTGGCCAAGACCAAAGAGCTGTCCAAGGACATCAGGGACAAAGCTGTAGAGGTGCACAAGGCTAGGTTGGACTACAGGACAACAGGCAAGCAACGTGGTAAGAAGGCAACAACTGTTATGATTATTTATTAGAAAGTGGAAGAAACACAAGATGACTGTCAATCTCCCTCAGTCTGGGATTCCATGCAAGATCTCACTTTGTGGGGTAAGGATGATTCTGAGAAAGCTCAGACCTACACAGGAAGACCTGGTCAATGACCTGAAGAGAGCTGGAACCACAGTCACAAAGATTACATTAGTAACACACGATGCTGTCATGGTTTAAGATCCTGCAGGGCAGCAAGGTCCCCCTGCTCAAGCCAGCACATGTCCAGGCCTGTGTGAAGTTCACCAGTGACTATCTGGGTGATCCAGAGGAGGTATGGGAGAAGGACATGTGGTCAGATGAGACCAAATAGCTTTTGGAATCAACTCCACTTGCCATTTTTGGAGGATGAGAACAACCCCAAGAAAACCATTCCAACCGTGAAGCATGGGGGTGGAAATATCATACTCTGGGGGTGCTCTTCTGCAAAAGGGACAGGACGACTGCACCGTATTGAGGGGAGGATGGATGGGGTCATGTATTGCAAGATTTTGGCAAACAACCTCCTTCCCTCAGTAAGAGCATTGAAGATGGGTTGTGGCTGGGTCTTCCAGCATGACAATGACCCCAAAGTCTCAGCCAGGGCAACTAAGGAGGGGCTATGTAAGAAGCATTTCAAGGTCCTGGAGTGGCCTGGCCAGTCTCCAGACCTGAACTCAATAGAAAATCTTTGGAGGGAGCTGAAACTCCAAACCTGAAAGATTTGGACAAGATCTGTATGGAGGAGTGGACCAAAATCCCTGCTGCAGTGTGTGCAAACCTGGTGAAAGACTACAGGAAACATTTGACTTCTGTAATTGCAAACAAAGGCTACTGTACCAAATATTAACATTGATTTTCACAGGTGTTCAAATACTTATTTGCAGCAGTAACATACAAATAAATTATATATATATATATATATATATATATATATATATATATATATATATATATATATATATATATATATATTTTTTTTTTTTTTACTATATTCCTGATTACAGTGGCAAGTCTGCTCCAAAAGTTAATCTGGAGCCACCCACCCAACGACTGTTCCTACGAAGTTTGGTGAAAATGTGCTCAGCACTTTCTCAGTTGTTGTGTACACAGACAGACAGTGATTTATATATCCTGAGCTCCTGTCAGCATGCAGGCTAATGAAAAGCTTCAACATACCAAACTGCTGGTGATAGTGCTAACCAATATAGACAAAACATAATAAACATTTTTATTTTAAAAAGTGAATTGGTTTCTTGTGGTTTTACAAGAACATCATTGTGCTAAATTTGTTGATTATTATCCAGTGTTTGTTGTCCTTGTGCAATCATGTTTTTGGTTTTAAGCCTAAAAGATATTTTTAGATGAAGACAAAAATTGTTTTGTCACATTTTTTTAGATTATCATTTGTGAATTTAAAATTTGTCCATAATATAAAAGAAAATGAAAGGGGGGAATCTAAAAAAACGTTAAAAACACTTTTGCAGATAATAGCAGTTAAATTCAACCAGAGGTATTGATTCCTAAATAAATCATGCATTATTTCTGTATTGAAGTTGTGATATTGCCATATTTTCGGTGGTATAGGTCCTGTTCCTCATCTCATGTCCTGTGTGTGTGTGTGTGTGTGAGAATGTGTGTGAGTACCGTGCTTCTCTTCTCCTATTTGGGTCCTGTTGTGAGTGTGTGTGTGTGTGTGTGTGTGTGTGTGTGTGTGTGTGTGTGTGTGTGTGTGTGTGTGTGTGTGTGTGTGTGTGTGTGTGTGTGAATGCGTGGGTTTTCTAAGTGTGTGTGCATTTGTACGACCTTCGCTTGTCTTGCAGGGGCGTGCTTCCTCCCGCTGTGCGCATGCACATGATGTGCTTGTATGGTGGGATTCTGTCAAAGGAGTACTGATGTGCGTGTTGTGAAGGAGTGGGTGAGAATGCATGTGAGTGTGTGTGGGTCTTTCAGGTGTGTGCGTTTGCACGGCCTTGTCTTGCAGGGGGCATGCTTCCTCCTCTCATGTCCTCCTGCTGTGTACCTGTGTGTGGTTGTGTGTGAATGTGTGTATTAACCCTAATGAGATATCCCATAATCCCTTGCGCACCAGAGAGTCACTGCAGTCAAAACAGCATTGACAGTCCACATGACAATAATTGCAAATGATCATTATACTACCAAAATGTAATTTTAAGAGTGCATGTGTGAGACCCTGAAAACTTGCTAAAACAAATATTCCAAATAATCCATGTCTGCTACGTTTAACCTGGAATTTAATAAACGCAAACCGAATTTCAGACATTGTGTATATATATATATATTACTCTGGAACAAATTGGACAAACAGTGCTTTTAAGGACAATAATCAGGACATTAAAGAGCAAATTTCACTTTCCCCCAGAACGACATGAACAGGAAGTGATCGCGGCTCACAGCAAATCCCACTGAAAATAATGGAGAAGCAACCTGAGCTTCTTGCATGTTTACATAAAACAAACACAATAACGTCTAAAAACCCAGCGAATATATTCACAAGAATTTCAGGCACAATATGCAAATAGTTTTATGTTGCGGTGTTATTGCTGTTGTCCGTGTGCAGCGGTTAAAGTGCAGCCTGATCAGAGCGTCTCAATGCAGTTCTCATTGTTAATGACATCTTGCAGAGCAGCGAGCTCTCCGATGTTTTGCAGGATTTGAAACCTCAGTTGGGCAAATTGTGGGATCCTGTCTTGTGAGGACTGACGTGTTGTGTATGAGTGTGTGAGACTGTATGTGAGTGTGTGTGGGTCTTTCAGGTGTTTGCATTTGCACGACCACCGTTTGTCTTGTGAGGACGTGCTTCCTCCTTCTGTGTCCTGTTGGGTGTGTGCTTATGGGAATGAGTGGTGGAGACATTTAGATCTTCGGGTCTGAGGATATATGATACGTACTGTTGTAGTGTTTATTGTTTAGTTCCTGGTTTACAGCTGTGTCCTCTTGTCCTCATGGTTGTGTTTGGTATCTGAGTGCAGCATAATGATAGCTGTCCACTGCTAGGGACCCGCCCCCTCACGCCCCAGTTGACCTGGGTTTATTTTCCATGTTGTTCATCTGTTTTGTATGTCACCTATCATGACATACCCCACATGGCCAGGCCACCACAACAGCAACAAAAATAAAAACAGCTTTGGAACACCTTCAGGAGTGTGTCACAGTGCTGGCCAAACACCAACCATGCAGCAGCCTGTGCTGAACACCCTCCATCCTGCTGTCAGCTCACAATAGCATCCGCTACCACAACATATAAATCCCATATGATGCACTGTTCCACTGCCAGCGCACCATCCCACCAGACAGTACGATGGCCCGCTGCATGTCACAGCACATTACATGCAATCACAACATCCACACAGTCCGTCCGTCATGTGGTGCATTAATTGACAGCCAGGACACATTCATGTACCACAGTGTGGCCAGCTCATGGGCCCCACATCCTGGAGAGGGGAAAACCATGAGCTCATTCATATGATCGTTTTGCTGGTCTGGACAGAGGGGCGTGACCACTGGACAGCTCATATCCTGAGGGAGACCCAATGAGAAATGGTGTAAAATAGCAAACAAAGGATGTGAAAAAATAGACTAAAATGAAAAACAAAAATGAGAGAGAGGGAGTGACACAGAGAGAGGATGTGCTTTGGGGTGTGCAGCCACTGTGTGATGCTTTGACAACAGTATCTGCTTTACCTGTCATCTAGATTACATCTTTGATCCACTATATGGACTGATGTATGTGAACTTTGGTCCCATGATCATGGGTTGACTGTCTGTGATGCACTGCAGACTGGTGCCTATTACCAGTAATAATGGCTGTGGGAGTGCACGTCAGTGATGTGATCTCCATATTAATATAATCACACGAGATCACATCCACTAAAGTTATGAGTTTATCATATTACCCTGGTTGACATGTAATCATGTCATGGGTTGGATGTCATTCGAAATCTACCAGGAGAGAGCGGACCACGCTGTACCACGCCACCATAAACAGCTGGTTTCCAGAGAGGGAGAGAGAAAGAGAGGGTGCACATGCAATGGGGGGTCATCCAACCCATGTACTGACATGTAATGTGGGACAAGGCAGGTCTTATGACAAGTGTACCGCTGTGCTCATCCTGACACACACCCCCATTTGCGTTCCACCCAGACTTCGGGTGGCATGTACGGCATTGAGGGTGCATCATGCATCTTCCTGCTGCATTCTGCATTGTGGCTTTTTGTGCTGTTCTCTTTTTTTCTGTTTTCTTTTTATTTTGTTTGTATTTCTTCCTGTTTTCTATTGTGTTGTAAGCGCAGGCTACCTGGAATTTGGAGCTGCCACACACCAAATGTGCACAAATCATTTGAGGTGGCTTCAACGGACTCCATTTGTACAGCATTCATACACAGCTGGCTGAATCTCTGTCCCTCCCGGCTGCGTCTTGAACTTTGCAAATGTTGCCCATTTGGCCTGATTTGGCCTCATTCATGCTATGTGTGAAGGGGACTTACAATGTGTGCCTTCTCTTTAGTTTGCTTGTCCTTGTCTTGCTTTTCACGTTGCACTTTCTAAATCCCTCCCAACACTCAGTGCATCTTTGGACAAAACAGCATGACAGTGTTCTTTGCAAAAATATTTTTGAATTTGATGCATGCTGACTTCAGCCTCCTGCTCGATCAGCAGTACCTCCTCCACCCACTCATAGCTTCTGTATATTTACTGAGGTAAAACACACTGCCAGTCATACCTTGGAAACATGGCTTTAAATCAATATCCAAAGTTAACCTGTACTACACGGAGTGTACTTGTGTTTATTTTAGCAGTTTCCCTCTGGGTGTCCTCTGTAATTGCTCAGTGCTGAGCAAAACCTACATCTCTAATTATCACCAGTTTTTATATTTATTTTGTATATAGCACACTTGGACTCTGTTGTTCCTAATTTCTCATATTCATTCATATTATTCAGTATGCATATTTATAGTCTTCTCACATTGAAATTCGGACTTTACTCATCCTGGATGCCAACCATCCTAGCATGGTTGCCAACCCAACCTCACCTCTAAAATGAAACTGACCATCTAACAGCCACAGCCAGTTAAAACATTTCACATTCATTTATTTACATAGCACCAAATCACAACAAAGCTGCCTCAAGGCACTTCACAAATAAGGTTTCACCTTACCAATCCCTAGAGTAAGCAGATGATATTGAAAAAGAAACCTCAAGCAGACCAGACTCAAAGGTGCTTAAGCCATTCTAACAGTTACAAGTTTATAAATTTTGGAAAAAAAACAAAACATCTGCTTCAACAATTTCAGGCATGGGAACCCGCCATCAGTCCAGCATCCCACTGTCCACAGACTGCACTTTTGTGTATTTTCCTCCGCACCTTGGACAGAGAGAAAAAGAGCAGAATCAGTCAGTTGGAAAAACCACAGCTAAGGTATAATTCATAAACATTAAATCAACAGGAAAGCAGAGAAAATGTTAAGGTGATCGCCAGCCGCTAGCCCTAAGCTTCACTAACAGACCCAGAATTTAGATAAAGTTGAGGCCCAGACCTTTTATGTTGCTAATTAGATTAATTTAAAAGGATAGGAAACATAGTACCACACTATGCCAGTATGCTAGTCATATGACAGGGAGAATAAATGTGTCATAAGTCTGGACTTGAATGTTTCAACAGAGTCTGGCTGTTTTATCTCCCTTGGGAGATCATTCTATACGTTGTAAAACAGATGCACAGTAAAAGAAATCTCTGTGACATGCAGGCTTTTTATTCACCCTATTGGACACAAAGTAGTCCTGCACCCTGAGAACGGAGAGCCCAGGCCAGTATGTAGGGTTTAAGTAGGTCAGCTAAGTAGGGAGGTCCTAGTCCGTGAACAATTTTATAGGTTAATAGCAGAACCTTAAAATCAGACCTCACAGAGACAAGAAGCCAGTGAAGAGTTGCCAAAATGGGTGTAATGTGGTCAAACTTTCTGCTTCCTGTCAACAGTTTTGGCAGCAACATTTTGAATCAGTTGGACTGGGAGATAGAACATTGCAGTACTCCAGTCGAGAACAGACAAGTGCATGGATCAGGGTCTCTGCATCAGCCGTAGACAGGATGGGATGAATCTTCCCTATGTTTCGCAGGTGGAAGAAAGTAGCACTCATAATACCTGTAATCCTAGTAAGATAAACCCAGATTCATAAATTAGAGCAAGGCCCTTGCCTTTCTTGCTATCATGAGGGATGTGATTAAATCATTTATGCTGGTGGGCAGCCTTCATTTAAGGGGAAGACAGCAATAGGTTTAAGCCAGGTGTCACATAATTCAGTCTTGTCGAAGTGGTGTTCCATAATTAGATCGTTTATCAACAGTGATTTTGAGGACAGTGACCTTATGTTAATGAGAACCAAAGTAAGGACCTCAGTGGGGTTCAGAATTGTACTATTGTGACTTGGGGGTAGTTTCAGTGTAGTTTATGTACAAAATGCCTAAAATTAGGTTTGGGTTTAAAAAGTTCCACACAGGTTGAAGGTAGTAGACACTGAATATTTTACATTGCAGGAACACCCAGTGGGGCATCCTCAATATTAATGTTACCCAATGAAGCAGTTGGTACTAAGTTTGCAAAGCATATCCCTCAAAGCTCCTTATGGGCACATCTGTGAAAACAGGCCACAGTCTCAACTTTACAAATTTCCCTTCCTGCCACATATACAACCCCTGGCAAAAATTATGGAATCACCGGCCTCGGAGGATGTTCATTCAGTTGTTTAATTTTGTAGAAAAAAAGCAGATCACAGACATGACACAAAACTAAAGTAATTTCAAATGGCAACTTTCTGACTTTAAGCAACACTATAAGAAATCAGGAAAAATAATTGTGGCAGTCAGTAACGGTTACTTTTTTAGACCAAGCAGAGGGAAAAAATATGGACAATTCTGAGGAATAAATTATGGAATCACCCTGTAAATTTTCATCCCCAAAACTAACACCTGCATCATATCAGATCTGCTCGTTAGTCTGCATCTAAAAAGGAGTGATCACACCTTGGAGAGCTGTTGCACCAAGTGGACTGACATGAATCATGGCTCCAAAATGAGAGATGTCAATTGAAACAAAGCAGAGGATTATCAAACTCTTAAAAGAGGGTAAATCATCATGCAATGTTGCAAAAGATGTTGGTTGTTCACAGTCAGCTGTGTCTAAACAAATACAGAAAAGCTAAACAAAAGCCATCAACACCTAAACAGAAAAAAAAAACAAGGTTACAATGGGCTAAGGAAAAGCAATCGTGGACTGTGGATGACTGGATGAAAGTCATATTCAGTGATGAATCTCGAATCTGCATTGGGCAAGGTGATGATGCTGGAACTTTTGTTTGGTGCCGTTCCAATGAGATTTATAAAGATGACTGCCTGAAGAGAACATGTAAATTTCCACAGTCATTGATGATATGGGGCTGCATGTCAGGTAAAGGCACTGGGGAGATGGCTGTCATTACATCATCAATAAATGCACAAGTTTACATTGATATTTTGGACAATTGAAAGGATGTTTGGGGATGATGAAATCATTTTTCAAGATGATAATGCATCTTGCCATAGAGCAAAAACTGTGAAAACATTCCTTGCAAAAAGACACACATAGGGTCAATGTCAATGAGCAGATCTGATTTGATGCAGGTGTTAGTTTGGGGGATGAAAATTTACAGGGTGATTCCATAATTTATTCCTCAGAATTGAGTGATTCCATATTTTTTTCCTCTGCTTGGTCTAAAAAAGTAACTGTTACTGACTGTCACAATCTTTTTTTTCTTGATTTCTTATAGTGTTTCTTAAAGCCAGAAAGTTGCCATTTGAAATGACTTTAGTTTTGTGTCATGTCTGTGATCTGCTTTTTTTCTACAAAATTAAACAACTGAATGAACATCATCCGAGGCCGGTGATTCCATAATTTTTGCCAGGGGTTGTACTGCACTATCACCATAGTGGATGTTCTGCCCTAAATGCTATTTGTTGAACTATTAATGAATTATCATGGTAAAAAAATGAGTATTTCTGTTAACCATTCCCTTTTCTAGGATGGATTAAGGAAACTCAGTCACCTTATTTTGTTAGCCAAAGAAAAATGAAGATATATGCCAGTTGTACCTGATCTGTTTCTTTTAATTACTTTCATTGGGAGAAACCTCAGCACAAGAGGGTGGAGCTTATGAACATGTGAGCATCCTCTTTAAAATGACCTGTCATCTTTCTTCAGTCCTTAGCTTGTGACTTTTGTTTCATTGTGTTTCTTTTTGTTCCGTAACTTTCTTTGTTTGATGCACCAGTTTCTAATAACTTTTAAGGAATGAGTCAAGTCCTCTGCATTTTGAAAGCAACTTCCGTGCTGAGTTTTTCAAAATAAAAGCAAATTTGTCTCAAATTCTTAATTTTCCACTCAGTGCCAAAAGTATTTTTGTTAACTTCAATTTTTCTCAACCACTTTTTTTTTTTTTTTTTTTTGCAAAGCCTTGAATTTTTTTCAAAATTTTTGCAACAACATTAAATTGATCTTTCACAGGCTTTGGAAGCTGTCGGAGCATTTTTCATAGGAAACACCGAAACCTTCATCGTGTGTTGGTCAGTGACTCAAGCTTCTATGGGCCGCTGAGCTGTCACCTTTGGTCCTGCTGGAAAAACAAGTCAGATCCATGCTTGTAGTCATTTGGGAGACCAGGTGGGTTCAGCTCAATGCAGATCAATGAAAGAAAACCAGAAACCAGACCAGACCACTTACTCCACCCAATCCAAAGGACCCAGATAAGTGAACTTTCAGCTGTTCCCATGGTTGATGCTGTAAGTGATGCAAAGTGGCTTTCTTTCTCTAATAATATTTTGTGAGCCAAAAATTCACAGCGAAATTCCCACCAGGTTTATTCTTATTAAATTTCAATTTTTCATTTTTCTTGCTTTCCACATCTCATCATCAACATATTGTTTCAGTAATAGAACTATGAATCATTACCCATATTGTCAAAATCTCAGTAACTTTTATTTGTAGCTGTACCTATGCAAATAAATCTGTAAATATTACACCAGTTGTTTGTCTTGTGTCCAGTTGAAGACAGATGTTTAATCCATCGTATCCAGAACTCATGACTTTCAGATCAAAGGCTGATTAATATCAATCATAACATGATAAAGTTCCTGCGTTATTTCATATTTATTTGATTGAGTTGTTTGAAGTCGATAACTGTTTTCCCTGCAGAAGCATTGTCCCATGGCTCTGTTGTGGTTGGTCAACTGTTTGACACAGTGACCACTTCAACTCTCATACTGAACATTCTGATTTGTGTTGGAAAAAGTACCTTCTGAGTTGAGTTCTGATTTGCATGTTGATCAGGAACAGGCATTTTTTTTTATCCTGTTAACTCAAAGGTTAATTTTTCTGTGGTTTGGATAAGAACCAACGCTGCATCTCTTCCCAGTTTGTGACTGCTTGTAACCGCAGTACAGAAGAAGTGGTCCAAATAGCCAGAGATGTGGTTAAATAGGTCAGGACTGACACTAGCAGGAGGGAGGAGCTCTGGACCCTATTTCATTATAGAAGATGCAAAGATTTGGTGCCTGTTTTACAGATTAAAACTGTTGTACTGAAATCAGGATCTACTGGGATGGGGGGGGGGCACCCTGGTTATTGGGAAAAAAAATCCCAGGGACAGAGACCTGTGGCATCTATAAATATCTGACTTAATTAATTGTCCATTTCAATTTGTGTGATAACCATCCCAAGTGAAATGCAAACAGAACTGTCAGAAATTCTGCTACTTGTGTCAACATCATAAGTACATTTTTTAAAAACTGAAACAGAAATATGCATTTAAATTAGCAAAGAAATGCAGAGACCTTCAGTGCTGGAGATATCCTGAGTGACCAATTAGCACACTTGCAAAGTTTGCGAGGGGCACGAGAAAATAAAATCTATTTCTTCTCCTGAAAATGGCAGCATTTTATTCACAATAACTGCAATTAATGAAACAATAAGCAGTGAATGAGGGAACTTTTGTGTACATTGGGAAATTAAAATACTTCCACAGTTCCTGAAAAAAAGTTTGGCCCCTTAAAAATACAACACAACAACTTTTTAAACATTTTTTGTAGCACTATATTGTCCAGCATTTGAGTCCAAGATAAATGCCCAGCAATACAATAATGTAAATGGGATCTTTAAAAAAATATTGAAAAAGTATTGCATATTGTAATATTAACAACAAATACAAATAGAAAACTATAAACAGTTTTTTTTTATGTATGTTTATGTTAAAAACAACCAAAATTGGAATGAGTCACTTTAATATTTTGGTATATGTGTGTGTGTGTGTGTGTGTGTGTGTGTACCTTTCTGATTAAAATAGGAGGGTCTCCAATGAAGAAGAAAAGAGTTGGAACCACTGATGTAATCAGCTGACATGTAATTTAGTCATGTTAAATGTATTTTACAACTCATATTTCCGAAATGAATGTAAAACAGAAGCATCATGTTTGGCACGACACAATTACAAATCCCAAAATTGATCTTTTTAGGGGCAGATTTCTTGTCAGTTTTATTTCTGACTGTGGAAAACCTAATTAATAACTCCTGGATTGAATTGATGAAATTTGGTGAAGATGTAGACACTGTCACAAGAAACAACACCTGCTTTTGTGTTCAACACAAACTGTAATTTGAAACATCAACCCCATGAACACTTCAGCAGCACCGTTACAAACAATCAAAAGGAGTTTTAATCACTGCGGAGTGCTCCATTCAAATCCACGACATTGTATAAAAATAACTAATGTAGCTGTAGGAAAAACAGCTTCTTAACTAGACCTGCCAGCAGGTATACATGGGGTCCAAGCCCTTCATGCAAACCCCCTCCGGAGCCCCCACGAGGATCATGTGACTCCGTAACGATACAGTGGCAAGATGCGGGCCTGACAAGCACAGCCACATGTGCTATGGCACTGTCATGACAACTTTGCCTCCAGTGATGCCGGTAACGCGTTACTTAGTAATGCGTTACTCTACCCTGACCACTTTTTTTAGTAACAAGTAATCTAACATGTTAATCTTTCCAAATCAGTAATCAGATTAAAGTTACTTCTCCAAGTCACTGTGCGTTACTATTATTTTTGCATTGTGGTTCGATAGCAGCATTAAACTTGGTCCGTGGGCAGGGGGTAGGGGTTCGACTGAACTGCCCACTTTAAGCGAGCTGTGAGCTTTTCATTCGCAGATTATTGTAGCAGCTTGACTCATCCTCACCTCCTAAAGCGCTGTGACAACAGCACACCTGCACAAAGACATTTTTATGCTTTATTTTCTCCTTTATTTAGAATTCTGAACTGAGCCGCTCTGTATCTCCTCGTTAAAAACAGCTGATCCTCCGCGACGCATCAACAATTAAAACTATTTTCCACTCAAATGCACCTAAACTCTCTTCCTGAGGACCACATGGTGTGAAAACGCAATAAAACTTTCTTACCTGTAAATCTGGTCATGTTTTCTGCATAAATAAATTTTATCCATTCTTTGTGCTCAAACGCCAAAGCAGGGGCGAATCCAGATGGAATGGGGGCGTGGGGCAAGGATGTGCTCCCCCCACAACACCCCTAGATTAAAGGTCCAGTTTTGAAGCCATTTTTTTTTTTTTTTTACTACAACTACTAATACTACTTAAAATAATAATAATTTTGACAAGTAAAATGTTTAGAGAGAATTTCAATGTTAGAAAAATGTTAGAAAGAATTTAATAGTTATGAGGTCTGTCCATAAAGTATAGGTCCTTTTTATTTTTTTCAAAAACTATATGGATTTCATTCATATGTTTTTACGTCAGACATGCTTGAACCTCGTGCGCATGCGTGAGTTTTTCCACGCCTGTCGGTGACGTCATTCACCTGTGAGCACTCCTTGTGGGAGGAGTCGTCCAGCCCCTCGTCGGAATTCCTTTGTCTGAGAAGTTGCTGAGAGACTGGCGCTCATAGGCGAATGCCGTCACCGACAGGCGTGGAAAACTCACACATGCGCACGAGGGTTCAAGCATGTCTGACGTAAAAACATATGAATGAAATCCATATAGTTTTTGAAAAAATAAAAGGACCTATACTTTATGGACAGACCTCATACATTTATAAACAATGTAGGTTAGAAATTGCAAGTTTTACTGTTACAGTGCTGTCAACAGTTAAATATGAGGTCAAGAAAGAGGTCTTTATTTTACTTTTTATAAAACAAGTATTTATTTTCATTGAAGTCAAGAAAGGGTGACTATAAAGTGAGTTTTGGCAAAACAGGTATCATTGTCATGTTGAAGTGGCAGAGGGTCATTGTTGGCAGCTGGGGAAAGTAACTAAAAAAGTAATTAGAAATCTAACTTAGTTACTTTTCCAATTGCGTAATCAGTAAAGTAACTAAGTTACTTTTTCAAGAGTAATCAGTAATCAGTAATTGGATTACTTTTTCAAAGTAACTGTGGCAACACTGTTTGCCTCCAAGTGGACTAAATTTAACCAAGATGTCCAAACTTTTCCTTTTCTTCTATAACAGCGATTGCTCCCACTACATGCGTGAAGTGCTGTGCATAGAGGTCATTACAGTGCATCCAGAAAGTATTCACAGCACATCACAATTTCCATATTTTGTTATGTTAAAACCTTATTGGAAAAGCAAGTCCAAGCAAGTCCATCTAGGAGGAGACCCCGGAGAAGACCCAGGACTAGGTGGAGAGATTATATCTCCACACTGGCCTGGAACGTCTCAGAATCCTCCAGTTAAGTGGTCAATGTGGCACGGGAAAAGGAAGTCTGGGGTCCCCTGCTGGAGCTGTTGCCCCCGCATCCCGAACTTGGAAAAGCAGTTGAAGATGAGTAAAAATAAAAAACTAAGAAATCACATGTACATAAGTATTCACACCCCTTACTCAAGACTTTGTTGATGCACTTTTGGCAGCAATTACAGGCTCAAGTCTTCCTTAATATGATGTCACAAGCTTGGTGCACCTATCTTTGTGCAATTTTGCTTATTCCTCCTCGCAGCACCTCTCAAGTACAACAGGTTGGATGAGAAGCTTCTCTGCACAGCCATTTTTAGATCTCTCTAGAGATGTTCAAATGGATTCAGGTCTGGGCTCTGGCTGTGTCACTCACGGACAGTGTTGCCACAGTTACTTTGAAAAAGTAATCCAATTACTGATTACTGATTACTCTTGAAAAAGTAACTTAGTTACTTTACTGATTACTCAGTTGTAAAAGTAACTAAGTTAGATTACTAGTTACTTTTTTAGTTACTTTCCCCAGCTGTCGACAACAACCCTCTGCCACCTCAACATGACAATGACACTTGTTTAGCCAAAACTCGCTTTATAGTCACCCTTTCTTGACTTCAATGAAAATAAATACTTGTTTTATAAAAAGTAAAATAAAGACCTCTTTCTTGATCTCATATTTCACTGTTGACAGCACTGTAACAGTAAAACTTGCAATTTCTAGCCTACATTGTTTATAAATGTAACTATTAAATTCTTTCTGACATTATTCTAACATTTAAATTCTCTCTAAACATTTTACTTGTCGAAATTATTATTATTATTATAAGTAGTATTAGTAGTTGTAGCAAAAAAAAGGCTTCAAAACTGGACCTTTAATCTAGGGGTGTTGTGGGGGGACACATCCTTGCCCCACACCCCCATTCCATCTGGATTCACCCCTGCTTTGGCGTTTGAGCACAAAGAATGGATAACATTTATTTATGCAGAAAACATGACCAGATTTACAGGTAAGAAAGTTTTATTGTGTTTTCACATCATGTGGTCCTCAGAAAGAGAGTTTAGGTGCATTTGAGTGGAAAATAGTGTTAGTTGTTGACACGAGGATCAGCTGTTTTTAACGAGATGATACGGAGCGGCTCAGATCAGAATTCTAAATAAAGGAGAAAAATAAAACATAAAAATGTCTTTGTAAAGTTCAGTGCAGGTGTGCTGTTGTCACCATGCTTTAAGAGGTGAGGATGAGTCGTAGCTGCTGCAGAAAACCGCGGATGAAAAGCTCACAGCTCGCTTAAAGTGTGTAGTTCAGTCAAACCCCGACCTCCTGCCCACGGGCCAAGTTTAATGCTGCTATCGACCCACAATGCAAAAATAATAGTAACGCACAGTGACTTGGAGAAGTAACTTTAATCTGATTACTGATTTGGAAAGATTAACGCGTTAGATTACTCGTTACTAAAAAAGTGGTCAGATTAGAGTAACGCGTTATTAAGTAACGCGTTACCGGCATCACTGCTCACGGACATTCACAAAGTTGTCCTGAAGCCACTTTTTAATGTCTTGGTTGTGTGCTTATAGGGTCACTGTCCAGCTGAAAGATGAACCGTTGCCCAGTGTGAGGTAAAGAGCGCTCTGGAGCAGGTTTTCATCCAGGATGTCTCTGTACATTGATGCATCCATCTTTCCTTTAATCCTGACTATAGTCTCCCAGTTCCTGCTGCTGAAAAATATCCCCACAGCATGACCCCCACTGCAGACCAGAGAATTTTGTTTGTCATGGTCTGAGAGTCCTTCAGGTGCCTTATGGAAAACTCCAGGTGGGCTGCCATGTACCTTTTATTAAGGAGTGGCTTCCGTCTGGCCACTCTACCATACAGGCCTGAATGGTGGATTTCTGCAGAGATGGTTGTCCTTCTAAAAATTTTTTCCACTCCCCACAGAGGATTGCTGAAGCTTTGACAGAGTGACCATCATCTTCTTGGTCAATTCTCTGACTAAGGCACTTCTCCCCCAATTGCTAGGTTTTGATGGTGGCCAGCTCTGTGAGAGTCCTGGTGGATCTGAACTTCTTCCATTTACAGATGATGGAGGCCACTGTGCTAATTGGGACATACAAAGCAGTAGAAATGAAGAGTTCAGATGCAAAACCCAGTAAGTGTTTTTTTTTTTTTTTTTTTAATGGAGAAAAATGCAGTTGAAATGGAGATTTAAAGGAAACCATATTTGGAAATGATCAGAGTTACCATTATGAGACAAGTCCAATTTCCTGTGTCACATGCTTTTAAGAGGACGTTTGTCTGTTATTTTTCAGGTAGGTTTAGGCCCATCGAGCTAATTTTATTAAGTTCAGCTTCTGAGGTAAGGCAGACTATGTTTCCAATGTTTGGTGTTAATCAAAGTATAGGTCTGTTGTGCACCTCAAAAGGCAGTTTTACATATTTTGCTAATTTGGTGGGGCACAAATAAATATATGGTTCCAACTAAATTAAATTAAATTATCTTGCATTAATGTGCTTTTTTGAGTTGGGGCTACACATATTTATTAGATGGAAATCCTGCACATAAATTAACTGAGTTCATCCAATTTTAGTGTACCTCAGGAGATTCAGCTTCAGTCAGTTAACACATCCATATAAGGCACTTGAGCATCAGATGCACAGTTTGGAAGTTATTAGCCAAAATGCAAACATGCAAACATAAGGCCCCATATGTGCAGATTTGTTTCACTTTTTTGTATCTGAGTTAGTGTCAGGGTTTTGTCAACCCAGGCTCGTTTTTTTGTGTTTCCGTCACGAAATGATTCAAATTTTTGTGACTTTTTTTTAACTCACTATTACTAACCCTACTCCTACCCCCAACCATAACCTTAACCATAACCTAACTCTACTCCTACCCCCAACCATAACCTTAACCATAACCTAACCCTACTCCTACCCCCAACCATAACCTTAACCATAACCTAACCCTACTCCTACCCCCAACCATAACCTTAACCATAACCTAACCCTACTCCTTCCCCCAACCCTACCATAACCACCCCTGCTTCACTTTTAATTATGTGTAGCTGTCACGGAATGTATTAGAATGAATTTGTGCTCCTGTTATGAAAATGTGGTGCTTTTCGTGACAATATCATGAACCAATAGATTAATGTATATTTTGTGCTGCTTAATCACGACATGCAGTGAGATATGGTAGGGCGTTGCACTAGTTCTGAAAATGGCTCATCTCCAGCTTGTATGGTCTAGGCTGCAGTATTGCATTTAGAGGGGGGAAATAAATAAATAAATAAATAATAAAAAAAAAACAGAATGAAAACAACAGGGTTCCCATACTTGGACCCCTAATTACTTTTTAAAATATAGCCAGCCACACAATTTAACCATAAGGCACTGCTGCTTAGTGTTTATTCTCAGGCATTTTTCATCACTCTAGTGTTGAAATGTTTCCCTCGCTTCCATCTGCTGCACTCAGACTTCTTGACCCCTTTCCAGATTTCTGTTGTCACTTGCAGAATGGACAGAAGGCGTCTGGTCAAGCAGAACCTGTGGGATGTTTTGTTCTCATTTAAAAATCACAGACAACATTTGTTTGGACAGGTAGGTGCATGTAAACACTCTCTGCAAGCCTCAAAGATGAAGCTTTTGCACAGGGTCACTATTGGAACAAAATGATGTGCAAATTTGTGTGGAGAGTAGTGTAACTGTAGCTCCGTTTGTGTGTGTGTAATCAGATTTGTAAATGTTTAAAAGAATCTGTATATCATGTGAGGATTAATGTCCGTTGTGGTCTGCTTGGTGTTGGTTTTACTGCACTCTCTTGTCTGATGTTGGGTTCTGGGTGCGCCTTGTCTCTTTGTTTGCCACTCCATTTTCCTGTTTGCTCTCCCACACACCTGCACCTCATCTGCTCTACTCACTAGTGTTATTTAAACCCTCTGATTGCACTCATGCTTTGTCAGATTGTTGTTCCTAAGTGTCTTCATGCCAGCTCTCTTTTTCCATAGTTCTTAATCTTGTTTTGCCTTACTGTTTTTTCTGAACCTCTTGCCTGTTTTTCACCTCATTTTTTTTGTTTCATGTTTTGGATACTGTTGCTGATTCTTACGGAAGCTCTGAGCTGCCAAGTCCTAATATATATTTGGCTCAGTATCATGTAATTACGTGAAAAGTTTCATGTTATAACGTGATATTTATCATGTTATAACGTGATACTTATCACGTTATTTCGTGATATGAAATTATCATGTTATTTCATGATGCGCTATTTTCACATTATAACGAGAAATTATCACGTTATTTCGTGATATGAAATTATCACGTTATTCCGAGATAAGAAACTATCATGTTATTTCATGATATGCAACTATCACGTTGTTCTGAGATAAGAAATGATCACGTTATTCTGAGATATGCAACTATCACGTTATTTCGTGTTAAGCATTTATCATGTTATTTCATGATATGTAGGCTATACATGTAATTCAGCGCTTCAACACTTCCCAGGTTCAGTCAAGGAACATGGCTCGTCTGTGATGTAGGGGGATTTAAGGATCAATAAAAAGAATGAGCCAATACTTTTGCTATTTGTTTTCACTATAATCAGAGTAAAAAAAAAGCAAACAGCCTTAGATACGTAGTGCCCTTTACTGGTATTCTAGCGCCCTCTAGTGGCAGAATAGCAGAACAGGTATATTGGCTGTGTATCAAAGTAAAACCATATTGATGTTTCCACGTTATAACGTAAAAATACCATGAAATAACGTGATAAATGTTTATCACAAAATAACATGATAATTTTATAATTCGAAATAACGTGATAATTTCATATTATGAAATAACATGATAGATTCATATCTCAGAATAACGTGATAATTTCTTATCACGAAATAACATAATTTCACGATAAAATGTGAAAATACCATATCATGAAATAACATGATAGTTTTGTGCATCACAAAATAATTGAATTGAATAAGCTTTATTGTCATTGTATAAAAAACACAATGAAATGTCGTTCGGCAACACCCCTGTGCAGCAGCTCCCTCACAGATAAATTACAATATACAATAGACTATCACATATAAAATATATACTCTGTTAAAAACTCAGTATAAATAAGATAATGAATATTAAATACATATTTTAAAGAATAAAACAGTGGAGGGAATATCCGGTGCAATAATAAAAACAGTGCAGTATGATCCCCAGTGCGATGTTGTGAAACTGTAGGAACACGGACCCACAACAGGGGGCGCAAATGAACGGACAATGGAGGAAGTCAAATAACAACACTTTACTGTTGTGAATAAGCACAACAAACACAATGGATAACAACAATAGACAAAGAAGTCAATTCACAAAAATGTGTCACGTGGGCAGGCTCGAAGATAAGAGACATCTGTCCAAAGCAGAACCGGAACCACACGATTTTGTCCGCCACCGAACCCCGGGAATACTGGAGCCGCCAAGTCCCGAACTCCCAGGTGGCCACTGCCTCCGCGTGTCGGATCTGGTACTGCTGGCGAGGAACAAAAACAGTTAAATGTGAGTGCGTTTGCACCCAGCAACCCGTATGGCGGGAAAACCACCTCCACCTCTCATTGGAAGAATGTCTGCTATTTAATGCACAAAAGTAACAAAGGGTTAATGTCAAAGAACACAGTCGGCTGAGTACGGTACCTTCTAGGTAGAGCGATATCTCGGCAAAGAGGTGGAGATGTCGTCCTGCTGATATACCCCTGCTGATCAGATGATTGGTGACAGCTGTCGTAGGCGATAAGTGACAGCTGTCACCCCGGCTGCTCCTGTGAGGCGGCAGCGCCCTCTGGTGCCTGGAGGCCGCACTCCAGACAGGGCGCTCTCTGGTGGTGGTGGGCCAGCAGTACCTCCTCTTCAGCGGCCCACACAACAGGACCCCCCCCTCAACGGGCGCCCCCTGGCGCCCAACCAGGCTTGTCCGGGTGGCAGCGGTAGAAATCGGCCAGGAGGGCCGGGTCCAGGATGAAGCTCCTCTTCACCCAGGAGCGTTCTTCGGGTCCGTACCCCTCCCAGTCCACCAAATACTGGAAGCCCCGGCCCATCCTACGGACATCCAAGAGCCGGCGCACAGTCCAAGCCGGCTCGCCATCGATGATCCGGGCAGGAGGCGGCGCCGGACCCGGAGCACAGAGGGGCGAGGTGTGATGCGGCTTTATCCGGGACACATGGAAAACAGGATGGATCCGCAGTGAGGCTTCAGCTTCCGGCCTCACTGCGGATGGACTGATGACCTTAAGGATTTTGAAGGGACCGATGTAACGGTCCTGTAGTTTGGGGGAGTCCACTTTCAGGGGAATGTCCTTTGTGGACAACCACACCTCCTGCCCTGGCCGATACGCAGGGGCCGGGGTCCGCCGACGGTCTGCATGGGCTTTTGCCCTCGTCCGGGCCTTTAGCAAAGCAGAACGGGCGGCGCGCCACACCCGATGGCACTTCCGCAGGTGGGCCTGGACCGAGGGCACACCGACCTCTCCCTCAACCACCGGAAACAACGGGGGCTGATACCCCAGACACACCTCAAAAGCGGAGAGGCCGGTGGCTGAAGACACCTGGCTGTTATGGGCATACTCGATCCAGGCCAAATGGGTACTCCAGGCCGCCGGGTGCGCGGCCGTCACGCAGCGCAGGGCCTGTTCCACCTCCTGATTGACCCGTTCTGCTTGCCCGTTGGTCTGAAGATGATACCTGGACGAGAGACTCACCGTGGCCCCCAGTTCCCAGCAGAAGCTCCTCCAGACTTGCGAGGAGAACTGGGGACCGTGATAGGAGATGATGTCTGTTGGAATCCCATGCAGCCGGACGACGTGGTGGACCAGGAGGTCCGCTGTCTCCTGGGCAGTCGGAAGCTTCTGGAGGGCCACGAAGTGGGCCGCCTTGGAGAATCGGTCCACTATCGTGAGGATGGTGGTGTTGCCCTGGGACGGCGGGAGGCCCGTGACAAAATCCAGGCCGATGTGGGACCAGGGGCGATGAGGCACAGGCAGCGGCTGGAGCAGTCCCGATGCCCTGCAGTGGTCAGCCTTGCCCCTGGCGCAGGTGGTGCAGGCCTGGATATAATCCCGGACGTCGGCCTCCAGGGACGCCCACCAGAAGCGCTGCCGGACAACTGCCACGGTCCTACGCACCCCTGGATGACAGGAGAACTTGGAGCCCTGACAGAAGTCCAGGACTGCAGCCCTGGCCTCTGGTGGGACGTAAAGCTTGTTCTTCGGCCCAGTTCTGGGATCCAGGCTCCGTGCCAGGGCCTCCCGGACGGTTTTCTCTACGTCCCAGGTGAGGGTGGCCACGATAGCGGACTCCGGGATGATAGGTTCCGGTGGATCCGACAACTCCGTTTTGACTTTGTCTTCATGTACCCGGGACAAGGCAACCGATCTCTGGTTTTTGGTCCCGGGACGGTAGGTGATCCGGAAGTCAAAACGGCCGAAGAATAGTGACCAGCGGGCTTGCCTGGGTTCAGCCGCTTGGCGGTCCTGATATACTCCAGGTTCCGGTGGTCAGTGAAAACCGTGAATGGCACGGACGTTCCCCTCCAACAGATGTCTCCATTCTTCAAGAGCCTCTTTCACCGCAAGGAGTTCTCGATTGCCGACGTCATAGTTCCGTTCGGCCGGGGTCAACCTGCGGGAAAAATAGGCACACGGGTGAAGGACCTTATCGGCCTTTCCATTCTGGGATAGCACGGCTCCTATCCCTGAGTCCGAGGCGTCCACCTCAACCACAAACTGGCGACTAGGATCGGGCTGCACCAGAACAGGTGCAGACGAGAAGCGCCGTTTCAACTCCTTGAACGCGGCATCGCACCGATCCGACCAGGTGAAGGGAACTTTTGGTGAGGTCAGGGCTGTCAGGGGGCTAACTACCTGACTGTAGCCCTTAATAAACCTCCTGTAGAAATTCGCAAAGCCGAGGAACTGTTGCAGCTTCCTACGGCTGGTGGGTTGGGGGCCAGTCTCTCACCGCCGCAACCTTGGCCGGATCAGGAGCGACGGAGTTGGGGGAGATGATAAACCCCATGAAAGACAAAGAGGTGCGGTGAAACTCACACTTCTCGCCCTTCACAAACAGCCGGTTCTCCAACAACCGCTGCAGGACCTGACGTACATGCCGGACATGAGTCTCAGGATCCGGAGAAAAGATGAGTATATCGTCTAGATATACGAAGACGAATTGGTGCAGGAAATCCGCAAGACATCATTAACTAATGCTTGGAACGTCGCGGGGGCGTTTGTGAGGCTGAACGGCATGACCAGGTACTCAAAGTGACCTAAGGGGGTGTTAAATGCCGTCTTCCACTCGTCTCCCTTCCGGATCCGAACCAGGTGATACGCATTTCTAAGATCTAGCTTAGTGAATATCTGGGCTCCATGCAGGGGCGTGAACACTGAATCCAGCAAGGGCAACGGTATCGATTACGAACCGTGATTTCATTCAGCCCCCTATAATCAATGCATGGACGAAGTCCGCCGTCTTTTTTACCCACAAAAAAGAAACCTGCACCCATCGGGGAGGTGGAATTCTGGATCAACCCGGCGGCTAAAGAGTCCCGGATGTAGGTCTCCATTGATTCGCGCTCAGGTCGGGAGAGGTTGTACAGCCTGCTGGACGGGAACTCAACGCCTGGAACCAAATCAATGGCACAATCGTACGGACGGTGCGGGGGAAAGGTGAGCACCAGATCCTTACTGAAACATCCACAAGGTCATGGTACTCCACCGGCACCGTCCCAAGATTGGCGGGACTCTGACCTCCTCCTTAGCCTGGGAACCGGGAGGAACCGAGGAACCTAAACATACCTGATGGCAGGTCTCGCTCCACTGAACCACTACCCCGGACGGCCAATCGATCTGGGGATTGTGTTTTAACATCCACGGGAACCCGAGAATCACACGGGAGGTGGCAGGAGTCACAAAAAACTCGATCTCCTCCCGGTGGTTCCTGACACCACCAGAGTTACTGGTGGTGTCTTATGTGTGATTAGAGGAGTAGGGAGCCATCTAGTGCCTGCACCTGCACAGGCCAGGTAAGCGCCACCAGAGGGAGCCCTGCCTCCCTGGCCCATCTGCTGTCTAGCAGATTCCCTTCAGAGCCCGTGTCCACCAGTGCTGGGGCCTTCAGGGTTAAATCCTCATAAAGGATTGTAACTGGAGTCGTGTGGCAATATGAGTATGTCCCACGTGAATGTTTTGGCCCACCCCTAACCCAGTTTCTAGGGGCGGGCATTGTGTTTAAACCGCTCGGGGCAGTTCCTCACTTGATGCTCTATTGAGCCACAAACAAAGCACGCTCCGCAGACCAGCCTCCTCTGTCTCTCTGGTGGCCTAAATGTGGCCCTGCTCGTGTCCATAGCTTCGTCAGCAGGGGGAGCTGTAACCACACGGAGCGTAGAGGCCGTGGAGCGTGGGGAGGGCGGAACTCGGTCGGAACCGGAAGGGAGAGGGACGGCGCGTGCCCGGCCATGCCCTTCGTCTCGTTCCCGACGGCGTTCTTCTAACCGATTGTCTAATCGTATAACGAGATCAATAAGCCCGTCTAAATCCCGCGGTTCGTCCTTGGCCACCAGGTGCTCCTTCAGGACCAACGACAGTCCGTTTACGAAGGCGGCACGGAGGGCAGTGCTATTCCAGCCGGACCTCGCAGGCGCGATGTGGAAGTCGACTGCATAAGCAGCTGCGCTCCGGTGCCCCTGTCTCATTGGCAGCAGCACGGCTGAAGCGGTCTCTCCTCTATTTGGGTGATCGAACACTGTTCTGAACTCCCTCACAAACCCATCATATGTCAGAAGGAGCCGTGAATTTTGCTCCCAGAGCGCTGTAGCCCAAGCGCATGCCTCGCCGCGAAGCAGATTAATCACATAAGCTATCTTACTAGCATCAGTCGCGTACATGACGGGACGTTGTGCGAAGACGAGCGAACACTGCATAAGAAAGTCCGCGCATGTCTCCACACAACCCCCGTATGGCTCTGGAGGGCTTATGTATGCTTCAGGGGAAGGTGGGAGGGGTCGTTGAACGACCTGTGGAACGTCACTGTTGCGCACAGGATCGACAGGAGGGGGAGCCGCAGCAGCACCCTGAGGGCGCGCTTCCACCTGCGTGGCGAGAGCCTCCACCCTGCGGTTAAGGAGGACGTTCTGCTCGGTCATTAGATCCAACCGAGCCGTAAAAGCGGTGAGGATTCGCTGCAACTCACCGATCATTCCTCCTTCAGACGCCTGTGCGCCCTGCTCTTCCATTGGCCGTTCAACAGCCGGTTGATGCCCCTCGGGGTCCATGACGTTGGCCGAGATATCCTGTTGTGAAAGTGTAGGAACACGGACCCACAACAGGGGGCGCAAATGAACGGACAATGGAGGAAGTCAAATAACAACACTTTACTGTTGTGAATAAGCACAACAAACACAACGGATAACAACAATAGACAAAGAAGTCAATTCACAAAAATGTGTCACGTGGGCAGGCTCGAAGATAAGAGACGTCTGTCCAAAGCAGAACCGGAACCACACGATTTCGTCCGCCACCGAACCCCGGGAATACTGGAGCCGCCAAGTCCCGAACTCCCAGGTGGCCACTGCCTCCGCGTGTCGGATCTGGTACTGCTGGCGAGGAACAAAAACAGTTAAATGTGGGTGCGTTTGCACCCAGCAACCCGTATGGCGGGAAAACCACCTCCACCTCTCGTTGGAAGAATGTCTGCTATTTAATGCACAAAAGTAACAAAGGATTAATGTCAAAGAACACAGTCGGCTGAGTACGGTACCTTCTAGGTAGAGCGATATCTCGGCAAAGAGGTGGAGATGTCGTCCTGCTGATATACCCCTGCTGATCAGATGATTGGTGACAGCTGTCATAGGCGATAAGTGACAGCTGTCACCCCGGCTGCTCCTGTGAGGCGGCAGCGCCCTCTGGTGCCTGGAGCCCGCACTCCAGACAGGGCGCCCTCTGGTGGTGGTGGGCCAGCAGTACCTCCTCTTCAGCGGCCCACACAACATGCGATACAAGTAGTCAATATTCTTCTAAAAGTCTTTTCACAGCCATTGAGAAAAAGCTGTCCTTCAGTCTGTTTGTGCGGGCTCAGATAACCCGGAGCCTGCCAGATGGGAGGATGGAGAAGAGGGAGTGTCCCGGATGGTAGGGATCATTCGTGATCTTTGTGGCCCGTCCGAGAAGGTGTTTTGAGTAAATCTCAGCCAGGGATGGGAGCGGGCAACCGATGATCCGCTGAGCTGTTTAATCACTCACTGAAGCTGTTTCTTCTCAGAATGCGGTGCAGCTGGCGTACCACACCATACATCCATATGTGAGTACGCTCTCGATGGTGCAGCTGTAGAAATTCTTCACCAGTAAAAACCAATTTTTACACTATGCTCTTGTGTATCTTGCGTCTGTGTTCAGCCTTTTGGGTCCTACCCCATGAGACTGTACTGAGATTTGCAAATTTGTACAAGAATATGCAAGTTTGTGATGTTGTAAATGTGTTGAGATGTTGAGACTTTTCACTCATTAATACACATCACTCACTCACATCGCTCATCTTCACTGCTTATCCAGGGTCAGGTCGCTGGGGCAACAGTTTCAGAGGGGACCCCAAAATTTCCTTTCCTGGGCCACATTGACCACCTCCAACTGAGGGATCGTGAGGCATTCCCAGGCCAGTGTGGAGATATAATCTCTCCACCTAGTCCTGGGTCTTCCCCGGGGTCTCCTCCTAGTTGGATGTGCCTGGAACATCTCCCTAGGGAGGCAACCAGGGGGCATCCTTACCAGAGGTCTGAACCACCTCAACTGACTCCTTTCAACATGAAGAAGTGGCTCATGGACGACCGAGCTTCTCACCTTATCTCTAAGGGAGATTCCAACCACCTTCTGAGAGAAACCCATTTTGGCCGCTTGTACCCGCGATATAGTTCTTCGGTCATGACCTAACTCTCGTGAGCATAGGGAGAGTAGGAATGAAGACTGACCAGTAGATCAAGAGCTTTGCCTTTTTGCTCATCTCCCTTTTCATCACAACAGTATGGTACAGCAAAATGCAACACTGCCCATGCTGTGCCGATTCTCTGGCCAGTCTCATGCTTCATTGTTCCCTCAGTCATAACAAGACCTCAAGGTACTTGAACTCCTTCACTTGGGGCAAGACCACATTCCCTACCCGGAGAAGGCATTAATACACGTTCGCAGATACAGTATATGCACACATTGACAGATTTGTCCACACCAGGATCACCAACCCTGCTCCTAGAGATCACCTACCCTCCATGCTTTCTATGTGTTCCTTCTGCAACCACAGTTGACTTGTCAACTCTGGCATTTCTTGGTTATGTGTGGCTGAGATCAAATGACGTATTTAATTTGCTGTGGATGGAGCAAGTAAAGTTGGAGAATCAGCAAGGTACGTGATCTCCAGTAAGAGCGTTACTGACCTCAAGTCTAAACATATAAATCTCATTGAACATTTGTGCATTTTTTTAACACATTAAAAAATCTGCACACATACATTCTGACTACATATTTCTTTCCTCTATGCAATCAAATCACAGTATACATTTACAGATTATTTAAACACAGTTAATTATCTGATTGAGGACGCATAGATACACAATTCTTAACACACATTTTCAAATAATTTTGTTTGAATTATTGACTCACTGCTTCAGCTGTCACTCCTTGTTCTTGTTACTTTTGTTGTCACATTCTCATGTCATCATGTGTGTACTCTTGAGAGCGCACTTTTTTTAATGCACAATGGCAACAGCACAGATTTTTGCTCTCAAACTCTGATGGCTCTTGTTGTAATTACCACAAACTAAATTAAACGTCACTATCTTACATCACTGTTATCTGGGATGTTCCAGAAGGTCATCAAACAAGTACAAGATCTTCTTTGTAGCTGTTACAGGAATAAAAAAGCATAACACTCTTTAAACTCCATGGCAATGGCATCTTTTGAAAAACAACCAAAAAAAAAAAAAATACATGAAACACTACAATGAAATGAAAAAAAGCGAAGATTAACACAATCTGCAATGTATATTTTTTTATCTTTCAAAGGTGCAGCATGTAACTGTAATATTAACTGAGATCAGACTCAAGTATTTTGTTTTCTGGGTTGTCAAGTCCCGCTTTGGGGAATGAGTGAAATTGCGCCAGCAACTGGGGCTGGAACAATTATGAATGACCGAGCACTGGTTGACAGAGAGATGTGATGCAGACAAGTCCAGGTACAAACAGCAGGTTCACAGGTCAGGGCTGAAAAGACAGAAACATAACTTAAATATGTAGGTTAACTGAACACAACAGAATGTTTCCAAATAACATTTTCTTTTCCATATGCAGTAAACACATTATAAAATTGTCACTTGGACACATTCCGATCATTTGCAACCCAATGTACAGATTTAAATCATCTGGATGAAGTATGTGGACCAAGTTGGATGACCTTCATGTCCAAAAGTAGGTTTTTGACTATGAGGGTGGTGGTTATCCCCATGAATCATAGCATGAAGAAGATGATTGTCTACAACGTTCCTTGGACGGGAGTTCACTCCATTACAGGTTACTTCCTCAGCCTAGGCTGGTACCCATTTACAGTTGGGCATGCTGTGATGATGCAAATGAAGTGTCTTTTAAAGACCACAGAAGGTTACTTTGACCAATATCAAACCCTGGTTTACCTATTGGAGCGCAGCATGCTGAAATAATGCTGCTTGAGTTGAGGATGGCTTGTGTTGTGAAGCGGCAAATTTATGTTCTATATGGCTAAAAATGCCTGATTTGATGCTAGCATCATCAATATTGGAAAAGTGTGTCCTTATTTATCACGGAAAGAAGAATTTCCATACAAAGCATGACAACCATCTTGGAACATGGCTGCCATTTCCCGTAAGTATTTTCACAACAGTAATGTCTAAGAAGTACTTTGCCAAATTTGGTGCTTGTGCCACCATTTGTGCCACCATGCCCCGAAATATTCTGTTGTGTGCTGCACTAGTACCAATCTAATCATGGCACCACCCAGAATACAACCAGTAAATGTATGTAAAACAGCAACTGTGTGATTACTTATGATGTTGCCTCTTTCTTAATAAAGAAAATTGCAGATGAATTTACTATAAGACTATGAGTGAAGATATGGTGAGAAAGGAGATCAATCAAGTAGAGCTGATGTGAAGATGAACCTTAGCAGCTGATCATATTAACATTAGGTTGGTGAAGGACTCCTGCCCCGCTGAGTAAACCAGACTCTTCAATACTTAATACAGCTTTAAAAACATGGTTCACAGCAATCACGTCAATTTCAGATGGAGCAGGTGAAGGAGTCATAAAGCATGCATGTGCACATTTTGTTTATTTTCTTGTGCACTAATACAGTTTGTGCATGTGCAACTGCATGCAATTGACAGTTTTGCCTTGAAACCTGCCTAACCTGCAAAGGTCACTACAAGGGTGATTAAAGTTACGTAAAAAGTGATATCTCTGACTTTAATGCAGCGGTAACGTCCGCACCTTCCTCTCAGCTAATGTTTGACAAGCCGACACTCATGTGTCGATCTCCAGGGTGACAGAGTGTATCTGCATGTTCATAACCTTCTGCTGTGTGTTGGATCTGTGAAGCTCTGACTCTGCCCAGAATAACTGCTGAATATTTCAAGTCCTGCTTGTAACATTCCCCCCTCATCTCATAAATCATAGTTTATGGATCATTTAGTTTATGTGACTGTTTAAGTCTGAGTGTGCACGACAAACCACATTTGATCAGAGTAAAACTTCTCACACCACACAGTGATATCATCCGAAACCCTTTCATCTTAAACAATGTGTCTCTTGCAGAGTGTTTGCAGCTTCAGACAGGTAAGTGCAAAGCATCATACAAAATACAGTTTCCCAAATAATAGAGCTCCCGCCACAAGATTGCAAAGCAGTACGTCCACTGTTTGTGTGTTTGTGCCTTGTTTAGTCTGTGAGTGTGTAGATGTTATGTTTATTTCAATGCGGCTCACGCTGCCATTCTGTTTAGTGAACTGTCAGACATTTGGCCAGGGTCAGAGCCCAAGGGAGGGGATAGGGAAGAGGTCTAGAGGGACAGCAGTGAACTGTACTAACAGACAGTGTGAGAGGACTTACTTCAGCAGAATGAGAAAGCGAGAGGAAGACTTGAAAAGAATCCAAAGTCTAAAAGCAGAAATCTGCAGAATGCCAAGGAGACCATTTCCCACAGTACTGTGCAGGAGCTGGTAATGTCTGTATGCAGAGTTTGCAGACACATCTCCAAGCCCCAATCATGATGTTGTTGTGGTTGCTGTTGTTGTTAAGGCCATGTTCTACCATGTGAACTGACAACAACCCCTACACAACATCACCTTTGGATACACTACCAAAACAGATCAAACTTTAATTTGATGGATTCTCCACCTGATGACTCCATGTCAAGAAAACACAATACTGATGGAAGAGAGAAATGAGTGTATGAAACTTTCACCAGCAAGCAGAAGAGTGCTGTAGTGTCAAGGCCAAATCCAAAATAGGGGAGGGTACTGGAAATAAGTCAAGTTTGAGAGCTGCTGCAGAGTTTCACCATACTCATGACATCACAAAACCACCTTGGTGTTTGTTGTGTGTTGGGGGGTTTGGCTGGGCATTGTTTTGCTGTTTTTGTGTTTATTTTCCTCCCAGGTGGTTTGGGGCTGATCTCTGGGGAGAGTGTGCTGCAGAAGAGTCTCTCACCTCTGTTACGGTGATCTGCTGCACCTGTTGCACTCACGTGCGGCTCTCTATCAGGACGATCTACGACACCTGTGGCATCCACGTGCAGATCTAAGGACTCTCAGCTGGTGCCAATGAAGAAATGAAGAGCTGCATTTAAGCCAGCAGTGATCAGGGCTGAACTGCCGGAGAATACGACCATGTGACGATCGTTTGGGGACGCTGAGGGCCGCTCCAGATTCTGACATTGCACCTGTGAAGGAGGACGAGGGTGAGAGGCAAACGTGGTCAGCACACGTCAGAGGTGATTATTCTGCAAGGCTTATCTGTAATTGTAATTTGGCGTTTTTGTGCAGCTATAATTAAATATTGGTGAAAATTGTCTGGTTTGCTCCTCACGGCAGTGGCGCATGGATTGATTATCCTCCACTAGCTGTGAGCAGCAGCCCTTTTGAACTAAATCCGAAAGCAGACCTGAACGTGTAGCTGATAAGTGTGCCTCTAAATAATATTTGTGGTAACAGTGTTGAATAACCTCACCTCTGTTCCTCCTCACAGAGTACAGTCCTGGGAAAAGCCCCTGGGGGGGAGTGTCGGCGGAATTCCTGAGTCCAAAACGTTCAGGCTCGATCTATTGAGACGCTGAGAAAGCGGCGCCGCCTCTTCAACCTCACCAGTTTTGTTTAGTATTCATGTACAGCACTAGGGGAAAAAAATTAAAAATAAAACTTGTTTTCTTTTGGAACTGCTTCTGGTTATTCTGACGCTGGTTCAGTCAGACGCTGGATCGCTCCTCAATCCGCATCAAACCGTAACACTTGGGTCGTGGATAGCACACCGCCCAGGCAGTCTATGATCCATACCTGTTTCTTTAAAGTAACCATTGATCTGCTGCAGCCAGGAGAAATATGGGTGTCCTATTAGCCTTTCCCCAGGCCTGGGGTCCTCAACACAGGTACCGGCAATGCCGATCAGAGTCCAAAATGTCGTCGCTACACTTCCCTTGCAATGTAAGTGATAATTTTCATCTGCGTCTTCCTAAGTAAACACATTTTGACACACAAGTCCACTCAGGGGTACCCCCAGGATCCTCAAAGAAACCAGCTAAAGACACCCCAGTTGTCCACCATAGGTCCCTGTTGTCACTTACATCTCACAAGGATACAGGAAGCATAAGGACTTTAAGATTTGGACTTGTCATTCCTCTACAAAAACAACTGCATCACCAAACATCTTTGTCCAGTGACTTCATGAAGATATAACTTTTTCCCAGGTGTCTCTCCATCTCAAAATCTGAGGACCCAGAGATGTGAATGTCTCAACTGAGATAATGTCCCTTCAAGTTAAACACTTTTTGCAGCATGCAGATACATTTCTTAGTTCAGGACCTCACACTGAAGCCCTGAACCTTAGTTTTTATCAATTACACTCACAAACTCAGACACTGAGGTTCCTCATTCAGCTTCTCAGGTGCTGCAGTTGTGGTATCCATTGATGGATTGGAAAACAATCCATAAATATTTTTCACCGTCAGCAAGATGGGAAAAGCAATATCACTTTGCTATGTAACATGCGTGACTGCTGTCAAAAGACTGTGAATGATAGAAGTCAAGAAGAATGACAAACAGAATGCAGGTAAATAACTGCAGGTGGTGTAGACTTGAAAGGGAGAGAGATTGTGGTGGGTGCAACAAATACAAAAGGATGGAGAAATAAATAATATGCAATCACTGTGAGCTTTCAAGCGGAGATGAATACATTCACCATGAGAAATAGGTATTACTCATTGCTCCTCTGCGCTGTTAAACACACGTTTATTCCACTGTTCCGTATCTGTCCAGGAGCCATATTTTTGTAAAAGGAAAACGTGGAGTCCAGGTAAATTCACAGCTTCCATCAATAAAACATTAGCTGCTCAAAAGTTCTCCTGGGATGTGCTGCCAAGTGAGCTAAAACAAATGGAAATTCATATTGCATGAGGGAGTCATGCATGAGGTTTGTGTGTATGTGTGGCAGTGTGTTGGTGTCACTGCGTGATTGTTTACCATTTGACATTTCCATTTAATTTCTTGTTGGGTCATGGTGAATTGAAAATCATTGCTAGAGATTGCATTTGTAGTGGCAGATGATTTGAAAATGGTGTCAGGCAGTGGGCAGGACTGTCACCTGTTGTTTTTTTTTGAACATCAGTGCTTGTAGGGGTGTGGTTTGTTGGAAATGGTCTGGTTCACACTCAAGCTTGTTGTTTGCCAGCAGAGATTGAAAGGTTGATTAACGTTAATGGGCGCTGAGGTCCACCAATCTCCAGGAGCTAGCTGGATATCACTCAGGCAATGCTGATGTTCGTCATTGTCACGGAAACATTTTCAACATGTTTAAAGCCTCTGACATTCATGCTAAAAGGCTACCAAGAATTACACTCCTCTACTGCGAATTTCACCTTCTTTAGTATGCTGTTACTGTGTAAGACCCCTCTGCCGGCCTTCGCTGACCAATGTCAGAGGCTTGCCTGGACACACAACCTCTTCTGTATCCTTTGGGCATGAAGAAATATGTAGAAATATTAAGAAATGTTGAATATGCCTCCACAAGGCATCAGAAAGAAGTGACACAAATTATTCACAATCATCTTTTTCAGAAATTGAAGGTGCAAAACTAGGGGTGGAGTGGCAGTGTATGTAAGGTTCTCTTGCATGGTGAGAGAGAAACCACCAAACTTGATATAAATATTGGAGAATGTGAGAGATTTTTTTTTGTTGAAAAAATATAATATTGCTTTCAAAATATGAAAATCTACAAGGTCCCGAAAACCAATGAAAAAAATTCACATAACGCTGGAGCCTCAAAACAGTCACAGTTCACAAAAGACTTAACACAGGTTACTTCAGAGGTGAGGAAATAATGTTCTCTTCTTAAGAAATAAGCTTTACTATTCAGGAATTGTCACAGTTCATAAACTGTATCCAGAGGTAAGATGTCACGTGCTGCACGTTGTGATGCAATTACAATTAAGCAAGACTTGATACAGCTGGGTTCTTAATTGTTTGAAAGACAGTTCACTCTAATGTGGGAATTAGAGGGGAGGCCAGGTTACCTCAGTTTAGCTGCAGGAAGCTCTGGTGTCTTAAGCACACAGCAGGAAGATGCAGTCATGAGGACCACATGGTGTGAAAACGCAATAAAACTTTCTTACCTGTAAATCTGGTCATGTTTTCTGCAAATAAATTTTATCCATTCTTTGTGCTCAAACGCCAAAGCAGGGGCGAATCCAGATGGAATGGGGGCGTGGGGCAAGGATGTGCTCCCCCCACAACACCCCTAGATTAAAGGTCCAGTTTTGAAGCCATTTTTTTTTTTTTTTTACTACAACTACTAATACTACTTAAAATAATAATAATTTTGACAAGTAAAATGTTTAGAGAGAATTTCAATGTTAGAAAAATGTTAGAAAGAATTTAATAGTTATGAGGTCTGTCCATAAAGTATAGGTCCTTTTTATTTTTTTCAAAAACTATATGGATTTCATTCATATGTTTTTACGTCAGACATGCTTGAACCCTCGTGCGCATGCGTGAGTTTTTCCACGCCTGTCGGTGACGTCATTCACCTGTGAGCACTCCTTGTGGGAGGAGTCGTCCAGCCCCTCGTCGGAATTCCTTTGTCTGAGAAGTTGCTGAGAGACTGGCGCTCATAGGCGAATGCCGTCACCGACAGGCGTGGAAAAACTCACACATGCGCACGAGGGTTCAAGCATGTCTGACGTAAAAACATATGAATGAAATCCATATAGTTTTTGAAAAAATAAAAAGGACCTATACTTTATGGACAGACCTCATACATTTATAAACAATGTAGGTTAGAAATTGCAAGTTTTACTGTTACAGTGCTGTCAACAGTTAAATATGAGGTCAAGAAAGAGGTCTTTATTTTACTTTTTATAAAACAAGTATTTATTTTCATTGAAGTCAAGAAAGGGTGACTATAAAGTGAGTTTTGGCAAAACAGGTATCATTGTCATGTTGAAGTGGCAGAGGGTCATTGTTGGCAGCTGGGGAAAGTAACTAAAAAAGTAATTAGAAATCTAACTTAGTTACTTTTCCAATTGCGTAATCAGTAAAGTAACTAAGTTACTTTTTCAAGAGTAATCAGTAATCAGTAATTGGATTACTTTTTCAAAGTAACTGTGGCAACACTGTTTGCCTCCAAGTGGACTAAATTTAACCAAGATGTCCAAACTTTTCCTTTTCTTCTATAACAGCGATTGCTCCCACTACATGCGTGAAGTGCTGTGCATAGAGGTCATTACAGTGCATCCAGAAAGTATTCACAGCACATCACAATTTCCATATTTTGTTATGTTAAAACCTTATTGGAAAAGCAAGTCCAAGCAAGTCCATCTAGGAGGAGACCCGGAGAAGACCCAGGACTAGGTGGAGAGATTATATCTCCACACTGGCCTGGAACGTCTCAGAATCCTCCAGTTAAGTGGTCAATGTGGCACGGGAAAAGGAAGTCTGGGGTCCCCTGCTGGAGCTGTTGCCCCCGCATCCCGAACTTGGAAAAGCAGTTGAAGATGAGTAAAATAAAAAACTAAGAAATCACATGTACATAAGTATTCACACCCCTTACTCAAGACTTTGTTGATGCACTTTTGGCAGCAATTACAGGCTCAAGTCTTCCTTAATATGATGTCACAAGCTTGGTGCACCTATCTTTGTGCAATTTTGCTTATTCCTCCTCGCAGCACCTCTCAAGTACAACAGGTTGGATGAGAAGCTTCTCTGCACAGCCATTTTAGATCTCTCTAGAGATGTTCAAATGGATTCAGGTCTGGGCTCTGGCTGTGTCACTCACGGACAGTGTTGCCACAGTTACTTTGAAAAAGTAATCCAATTACTGATTACTGATTACTCTTGAAAAAGTAACTTAGTTACTTTACTGATTACTCAGTTGTAAAAGTAACTAAGTTAGATTACTAGTTACTTTTTTAGTTACTTTCCCCAGCTGTCGACAACAACCCTCTGCCACCTCAACATGACAATGACACTTGTTTAGCCAAAACTCGCTTTATAGTCACCCTTTCTTGACTTCAATGAAAATAAATACTTGTTTTATAAAAGTAAATAAAGACCTCTTTCTTGATCTCATATTTCACTGTTGACAGCACTGTAACAGTAAAACTTGCAATTTCTAGCCTACATTGTTTATAAATGTAACTATTAAATTCTTTCTGACATTATTCTAACATTTAAATTCTCTCTAAACATTTTACTTGTCGAAATTATTATTATTATTATAAGTAGTATTAGTAGTTGTAGCAAAAAAAAGGCTTCAAAACTGGACCTTTAATCTAGGGGTGTTGTGGGGGGACACATCCTTGCCCCACACCCCCATTCCATCTGGATTCACCCCTGCTTTGGCGTTTGAGCACAAAGAATGGATAACATTTATTTATGCAGAAAACATGACCAGATTTACAGGTAAGAAAGTTTTATTGTGTTTTCACATCATGTGGTCCTCAGAAAGAGAGTTTAGGTGCATTTGAGTGGAAAATAGTGTTAGTTGTTGACACGAGGATCAGCTGTTTTTAACGAGATGATACGGAGCGGCTCAGATCAGAATTCTAAATAAAGGAGAAAAATAAAACATAAAAATGTCTTTGTAAAGTTCAGTGCAGGTGTGCTGTTGTCACCATGCTTTAAGAGGTGAGGATGAGTCGTAGCTGCTGCAGAAAACCGCGGATGAAAAGCTCACAGCTCGCTTAAAGTGTGTAGTTCAGTCAAACCCCGACCTCCTGCCCACGGGCCAAGTTTAATGCTGCTATCGACCCACAATGCAAAAATAATAGTAACGCACAGTGACTTGGAGAAGTAACTTTAATCTGATTACTGATTTGGAAAGATTAACGCGTTAGATTACTCGTTACTAAAAAAGTGGTCAGATTAGAGTAACGCGTTATTAAGTAACGCGTTACCGGCATCACTGCTCACGGACATTCACAAAGTTGTCCTGAAGCCACTTTTTAATGTCTTGGTTGTGTGCTTATAGGGTCACTGTCCAGCTGAAAGATGAACCGTTGCCCAGTGTGAGGTAAAGAGCGCTCTGGAGCAGGTTTTCATCCAGGATGTCTCTGTACATTGATGCATCCATCTTTCCTTTAATCCTGACTATAGTCTCCCAGTTCCTGCTGCTGAAAAATATCCCCACAGCATGACCCCCACTGCAGACCAGAGAATTTTGTTTGTCATGGTCTGAGAGTCCTTCAGGTGCCTTATGGAAAACTCCAGGGGGCTGCCATGTACCTTTTATTAAGGAGTGGCTTCCGTCTGGCCACTCTACCATACAGGCCTGAATGGTGGATTTCTGCAGAGATGGTTGTCCTTCTAAAAATTTTTTCCACTCCCCACAGAGGATTGCTGAAGCTTTGACAGAGTGACCATCATCTTCTTGGTCAATTCTCTGACTAAGGCACTTCTCCCCCAATTGCTAGGTTTTGATGGTGGCCAGCTCTGTGAGAGTCCTGGTGGATCTGAACTTCTTCCATTTACAGATGATGGAGGCCACTGTGCTAATTGGGACATACAAAGCAGTAGAAATGAAGAGTTCAGATGCAAAACCCAGTAAGTGTTTTTTTTTTTTTTTTTTTAATGGAGAAAAATGCAGTTGAAATGGAGATTTAAAGGAAACCATATTTGGAAATGATCAGAGTTACCATTATGAGACAAGTCCAATTTCCTGTGTCACATGCTTTTAAGAGGACGTTTGTCTGTTATTTTTCAGGTAGGTTTAGGCCCATCGAGCTAATTTTATTAAGTTCAGCTTCTGAGGTAAGGCAGACTATGTTTCCAATGTTTGGTGTTAATCAAAGTATAGGTCTGTTGTGCACCTCAAAAGGCAGTTTTACATATTTTGCTAATTTGGTGGGGCACAAATAAATATATGGTTCCAACTAAATTAAATTAAATTATCTTGCATTAATGTGCTTTTTTGAGTTGGGGCTACACATATTTATTAGATGGAAATCCTGCACATAAATTAACTGAGTTCATCCAATTTTAGTGTACCTCAGGAGATTCAGCTTCAGTCAGTTAACACATCCATAAGGCACTTGAGCATCAGATGCACAGTTTGGAAGTTATTAGCCAAAATGCAAACATGCAAACATAAGGCCCCATATGTGCAGATTTGTTTCACTTTTTTGTATCTGAGTTAGTGTCAGGGTTTTGTCAACCCAGGCTCGTTTTTTTGTGTTTCCGTCACGAAATGATTCAAATTTTTGTGACTTTTTTTTAACTCACTATTACTAACCCTACTCCTACCCCCAACCATAACCTTAACCATAACCTAACTCTACTCCTACCCCCAACCATAACCTTAACCATAACCTAACCCTACTCCTACCCCCAACCATAACCTTAACCATAACCTAACCCTACTCCTTCCCCCAACCATAACCTTAACCATAACCTAACCCTACTCCTTCCCCCAACCCTACCATAACCACCCCTGCTTCACTTTTAATTATGTGTAGCTGTCACGGAATGTATTAGAATGAATTTGTGCTCCTGTTATGAAAATGTGGTGCTTTTCGTGACAATATCATGAACCATTAGATTAAGTATATTTTGTGCTGCTTAATCACGACATGCAGTGAGATATGGTAGGGCGTTGCACTAGTTCTGAAAATGGCTCATCTCCAGCTTGTATGGTCTAGGCTGCAGTATTGCATTTAGAGGGGGGAAATAAATAAATAAATAAATAATAAAAAAAAACAGAATGAAAACAACAGGGTTCCCATACTTGGACCCCTAATTACTTTTTAAAATATAGCCAGCCACACAGTTTAACCATAAGGCACTGCTGCTTAGTGTTTATTCTCAGGCATTTTTCATCACTCTAGTGTTGAAATGTTTCCCTCGCTTCCATCTGCTGCACTCAGACTTCTTGACCCCTTTCCAGATTTCTGTTGTCACTTGCAGAATGGACAGAAGGCGTCTGGTCAAGCAGAACCTGTGGGATGTTTTGTTCTCATTTAAAAATCACAGACAACATTTGTTTGGACAGGTAGGTGCATGTAAACACTCTCTGCAAGCCTCAAAGATGAAGCTTTTGCACAGGGTCACTATTGGAACAAAATGATGTGCAAATTTGTGTGGAGAGTAGTGTAACTGTAGCTCCGTTTGTGTGTGTGTAATCAGATTTGTAAATGTTTAAAAGAATCTGTATATCATGTGAGGATTAATGTCCGTTGTGGTCTGCTTGGTGTTGGTTTTTACTGCACTCTCTTGTCTGGTTGGGTTCTGGGTGCGCCTTGTCTCTTTGTTTGCCACTCCATTTTCCTGTTTGCTCCCCACACCTGCACCTCATCTACTCACTAGTGTTATTTAAACCCTCTGATTGCACTCATGCTTTGTCAGATTGTTGTTCCTAAGTGTCTTCATGCCAGCTCTCTTTTTCCATAGTTCTTAATCTTGTTTTGCCTTACTGTTTTTTCTGAACCTCTTGCCTGTTTTTCACCTCATTTTTTTTGTTTCATGTTTTGGATACTGTTGCTGATTCTTACGGAAGCTCTGAGCTGCCAAGTCCTAATATATATTTGGCTCAGTATCATGTAATTACGTGAAAAGTTTCATGTTATAACGTGATATTTATCATGTTATAACGTGATACTTATCACGTTATTTCGTGATATGAAATTATCATGTTATTTCATGATGCGCTATTTTCACATTATAACGAGAAATTATCACGTTATTTCGTGATATGAAATTATCACGTTATTCCGAGATAAGAAACTATCATGTTATTTCATGATATGCAACTATCACGTTGTTCTGAGATAAGAAATGATCACGTTATTCTGAGATATGCAACTATCACGTTATTTCGTGTTAAGCATTTATCATGTTATTTCATGATATGTAGGCTATACATGTAATTCAGCGCTTCAACACTTCCCAGGTTCAGTCAAGGAACATGGCTCGTCTGTGATGTAGGGGGATTTAAGGATCAATAAAAAGAATGAGCCAATACTTTTGCTATTTGTTTTCACTATAATCAGAGTAAAAAAAAAGCAAACAGCCTTAGATACGTAGTGCCCTTTACTGGTATTCTAGCGCCCTCTAGTGGCAGAATAGCAGAACAGGTATATTGGCTGTGTATCAAAGTAAAACCATATTGATGTTTCCACGTTATAACGTAAAAATACCATGAAATAACGTGATAAATGTTTATCACAAATAACATGATAATTTTATAATTCGAAATAACGTGATAATTTCATATTATGAAATAACATGATAGATTCATATCTCAGAATAACGTGATAATTTCTTATCACGAAATAACATAATTTCACGATAAAATGTGAAAATACCATATCATGAAATAACATGATAGTTTTGTGCATCACAAAATAATTGAATTGAATAAGCTTTATTGTCATTGTATAAAAAACACAATGAAATGTCGTTCGGCAACACCCCTGTGCAGCAGCTCCCTCACAGATAAATTACAATATACAATAGACTATCACATATAAAATATATACTCTGTTAAAAACTCAGTAAATAAGATAATGAATATTAAATACATATTTAAAGAATAAAACAGTGGAGGGAATATCCGGTGCAATAATAAAAACAGTGCAGTATGATCCCCAGTGCGATGTTGTGAAACTGTAGGAACACGGACCCACAACAGGGGGCGCAAATGAACGGACAATGGAGGAAGTCAAATAACAACACTTTACTGTTGTGAATAAGCACAACAAACACAATGGATAACAACAATAGACAAAGAAGTCAATTCACAAAAATGTGTCACGTGGCAGCTCGAGATAAGAGACATCTGTCCAAAGCAGAACCGGAACCACACGATTTTGTCCGCCACCGAACCCCGGGAATACTGGAGCCGCCAAGTCCCGAACTCCCAGGTGGCCACTGCCTCCGCGTGTCGGATCTGGTACTGCTGGCGAGGAACAAAAACAGTTAATGTGAGTGCGTTTGCACCCAGCAACCCGTATGGCGGGAAAACCACCTCCACCCTCATTGGAAGAATGTCTGCTATTTAATGCACAAAAGTAACAAAGGGTTAATGTCAAAGAACACAGTCGGCTGAGTACGGTACCTTCTAGGTAGAGCGATATCTCGGCAAAGAGGTGGAGATGTCGTCCTGCTGATATACCCCTGTGATCAGATGATTGGTGACAGCTGTCGTAGGCGATAAGTGACAGCTGTCACCCCGGCTGCTCCTGTGAGGCGGCAGCGCCCTCTGGTGCCTGGAGGCCGCACTCCAGACAGGGCGCTCTCTGGTGGTGGGGGCCAGCAGTACCTCCTCTTCAGCGGCCCACACAACAGGACCCCCCCCTCAACGGGCGCCCCCTGGCGCCCAACCAGGCTTGTCCGGGTGGCAGCGGTAGAAATCGGCCAGGAGGGCCGGGTCCAGGATGAAGCTCCTCTTCACCCAGGAGCGTTCTTCGGGTCCGTACCCCCCAGTCCACCAAATACTGGAAGCCCCGGCCCATCCTACGGACATCCAAGAGCCGGCGCACAGTCCAAGCCGGCTCGCCATCGATGATCCGGGCAGGAGGCGGCGCCGGACCGACCGGAGCACAGGGGCGAGGTGTGATGCGGCTTTATCCGGGACACATGGAAAACAGGATGGATCCGCAGTGAGGCTTCAGCTTCCGGCCTCACTGCGGATCCATCCTGTTTTCCATGGACTGATGACCTTAAGGATTTTGAAGGGACCGATGTAACGGTCCTGTAGTTTGGGGCAGTCCACTTTCAGGGGAATGTCCTTTGTGGACAACCACACCTCCTGCCCTGGCCGATACGCAGGGGCCGGGGTCCGCCGACGGTCTGCATGGGCTTTTGCCCTCGTCCGGGCCTTTAGCAAAGCAGAACGGGCGGCGCGCCACACCCGATGGCACTTCCGCAGGTGGGCCTGGACCGAGGGCACACCGACCTCTCCCTCAACCACCGGAAACAACGGGGGCTGATACCCCAGACACACCTCAAAAGCGGAGAGGCCGGTGGCTGAAGACACCTGGCTGTTATGGGCATACTCGATCCAGGCCAAATGGGTACTCCAGGCCGCCGGGTGCGCGGCCGTCACGCAGCGCAGGGCCTGTTCCACCTCCTGATTGACCCGTTCTGCTTGCCCGTTGGTCTGAAGATGATACCTGGACGAGAGACTCACCGTGGCCCCCAGTTCCCAGCAGAAGCTCCTCCAGACTTGCGAGGAGAACTGGGGACCGTGATAGGAGACGATGTCTGTTGGAATCCCATGCAGCCGGACGACGTGGTGGACCAGGAGGTCCGCTGTCTCCTGGGCAGTCGGAAGCTTCTGGAGGGCCACGAAGTGGGCCGCCTTGGAGAATCGGTCCACTATCGGAGGATGGTGGTGTTGCCCTGGGACGGCGGGAGGCCCGTGACAAAATCCAGGCCGATGTGGGACAGGGGCGATGAGGCACAGGCAGCGGCTGGAGCAGTCCCGATGCCCTGCAGTGGTCAGCCTTGCCCCTGGCGCAGGTGGTGCAGGCCTGGATATAATCCCGGACGTCGGCCTCCAGGGACGCCCACCAGAAGCGCTGCCGGACAACTGCCACGGTCCTACGCACCCCTGGATGACAGGAGAACTTGGAGCCCTGACAGAAGTCCAGGACTGCAGCCCTGGCCTCTGGTGGGACGTAAAGCTTGTTCTTCGGCCCAGTTCTGGGATCCAGGCTCCGTGCCAGGGCCTCCCGGACGGTTTTCTCTACGTCCCAGGTGAGGGTGGCCACGATAGCGGACTCCGGGATGATAGGTTCCGGTGGATCCGACAACTCCGTTTTGACTTTGTCTTCATGTACCCGGGACAAGGCAACCGATCTCTGGTTTTTGGTCCCGGGACGGTAGGTGATCCGGAAGTCAAAACGGCCGAAGAATAGTGACCAGCGGGCTTGCCTGGGGTTCAGCCGCTTGGCGGTCCTGATATACTCCAGGTTCCGGTGGTCAGTGAAAACCGTGAATGGCACGGACGTTCCCTCCAACAGATGTCTCCATTCTTCAAGAGCCTCTTTCACCGCAAGGAGTTCTCGATTGCCGACGTCATAGTTCCGTTCGGCCGGGGTCAACCTGCGGGAAAAATAGGCACACGGGTGAAGGACCTTATCGGCCTTTCCATTCTGGGATAGCACGGCTCCTATCCCTGAGTCCGAGGCGTCCACCTCAACCACAAACTGGCGACTAGGATCGGGCTGCACCAGAACAGGTGCAGACGAGAAGCGCCGTTTCAACTCCTTGAACGCGGCATCGCACCGATCCGACCAGGTGAAGGGAACTTTTGGTGAGGTCAGGGCTGTCAGGGGGCTAACTACCTGACTGTAGCCCTTAATAAACCTCCTGTAGAAATTCGCAAAGCCGAGGAACTGTTGCAGCTTCCTACGGCTGGTGGGTTGGGGCCAGTCTCTCACCGCCGCAACCTTGGCCGGATCAGGAGCGACGGAGTTGGGGGAGATGATAAACCCCATGAAAGACAAAGAGGTGCGGTGAAACTCACACTTCTCGCCCTTCACAAACAGCCGGTTCTCCAACAACCGCTGCAGGACCTGACGTACATGCCGGACATGAGTCTCAGGATCCGGAGAAAAGATGAGTATATCGTCTAGATATACGAAGACGAATTGGTGCAGGAAATCCCGCAAGACATCATTAACTAATGCTTGGAACGTCGCGGGGGCGTTTGTGAGGCTGAACGGCATGACCAGGTACTCAAAGTGACCTAAGGGGGTGTTAAATGCCATCTTCCACTCGTCTCCCTTCCGGATCCGAACCAGGTGATACGCATTTCTAAGATCTAGCTTAGTGAATATCTGGGCTCCATGCAGGGGCGTGAACACTGAATCCAGCAAGGGCAACGGGTATCGATTACGAACCGTGATTTCATTCAGCCCCCTATAATCAATGCATGGACGAAGTCCGCCGTCTTTTTTACCCACAAAAAAGAAACCTGCACCCATCGGGGAGGTGGAATTCTGGATCAACCCGGCGGCTAAAGAGTCCCGGATGTAGGTCTCCATTGATTCGCGCTCAGGTCGGGAGAGGTTGTACAGCCTGCTGGACGGGAACTCAACGCCTGGAACCAAATCAATGGCACAATCGTACGGACGGTGCGGGGGAAAGGTGAGCACCAGATCCTTACTGAACACATCCACAAGGTCATGGTACTCCACCGGCACCGTCCCAAGATTGGGCGGGACTCTGACCTCCTCCTTAGCCTGGGAACCGGGAGGAACCGAGGAACCTAAACATACCTGATGGCAGGTCTCGCTCCACTGAACCACTACCCCGGACGGCCAATCGATCTGGGGATTGTGTTTTAACATCCACGGGAACCCGAGAATCACACGGGAGGTGGCAGGAGTCACAAAAAACTCGATCTCCTCCCGGTGGTTTCCTGACACCACCAGAGTTACTGGTGGTGTCTTATGTGTGATTAGAGGGAGTAGGGAGCCATCTAGTGCCTGCACCTGCACAGGCCAGGTAAGCGCCACCAGAGGGAGCCCTGCCTCCCTGGCCCATCTGCTGTCTAGCAGATTCCCTTCAGAGCCCGTGTCCACCAGTGCTGGGGCCTTCAGGGTTAAATCCTCATAAAGGATTGTAACTGGGAGTCGTGTGGCAATATGAGTATGTCCCACGTGAATGTTTTGGCCCACCCCTAACCCAGTTTCTAGGGGCGGGCATTGGTGTTTAACCGCTCGGGGCAGTTCCTCACTTGATGCTCTATTGAGCCACAAACAAAGCACGCTCCGCAGACCAGCCTCCTCTGTCTCTCTGGTGGCCTAAATGTGGCCCTGCTCGTGTCCATAGCTTCGTCAGCAGGGGGAGCTGTAACCACACGGAGCGTAGAGGCCGTGGAGCGTGGGGAGGGCGGAACTCGGTCGGAACCGGAAGGGAGAGGGACGGCGCGTGCCCGGCCATGCCCTTCGTCTCGTTCCCGACGGCGTTCTTCTAACCGATTGTCTAATCGTATAACGAGATCAATAAGCCCGTCTAAATCCCGCGGTTCGTCCTTGGCCACCAGGTGCTCCCTTCAGGACCAACGACAGTCCGTTACGAAGGCGGCACGGAGGGCAGTGACTATTCCAGCCGGACCTCGGCAGGCGCGATGTGGAAGTCGACTGCATAAGCAGCTGCGCTCCGGTGGCCCCTGTCTCATTGGCAGCAGCACGGCTGAAGCGGTCTCTCCTCTATTTGGGTGATCGAACACTGTTCTGAACTCCCTCACCAAACCCATCATATGTCAGGAAGGAGCCGTGAATTTTGCTCCCAGAGCGCTGTAGCCCAAGCGCATTGCCTCGCCGCGAAGCAGATAATCACATAAGCTATCTTACTAGCATCAGTCGCGTACATGACGGACGTTGTGCGAAGACGAGCGAACACTGCCTAAGAAAGTCCGCGCATGTCTCCACACAACCCCCGTATGGCTCTTGGAGGGCTTATGTATGCTTCAGGGGAAGGTGGGAGGGGTCGTTGAACGACCTGTGGAACGTCACTGTTGCGCACAGGATCGACAGGAGGGGGAGCCCGCAGCAGCACCCTGAGGGCGCGCTTCCACCTGCGTGGCGAGAGCCTCCACCCTGCGGTTAAGGAGGACGTTCTGCTCGGTCATTAGATCCAACCGAGCCGTAAAAGCGGTGAGGATTCGCTGCAACTCACCGATCATTCCTCCTTCAGACGCCTGTGGCCCTGCTCTTCCATTGGCCGTTCAACAGCCGGTTGATGCCCCTCGGGGTCCATGACGTTGGCCGAGATATCCTGTTGTGAAAGTGTAGGAACACGGACCCACAACAGGGGGCGCAAATGAACGGACAATGGAGGAAGTCAAATAACAACACTTTACTGTTGTGAATAAGCACAACAAACACAACGGATAACAACAATAGACAAAGAAGTCAATTCACAAAATGTGTCACGTGGGCAGGCTCGAAGATAAGAGACGTCTGTCCAAAGCAGAACCGGAACCACACGATTTCGTCCGCCACCGAACCCCGGGAATACTGGAGCCGCCAAGTCCCGAACTCCCAGGTGGCCACTGCCTCCGCGTGTCGGATCTGGTACTGCTGGCGAGGAACAAAAACAGTTAAATGTGGGTGCGTTTGCACCCAGCAACCCGTATGGCGGGAAAACCACCTCCACCTCTCGTTGGAAGAATGTCTGCTATTTAATGCACAAAAGTAACAAAGGATTAATGTCAAAGAACACAGTCGGCTGAGTACGGTACCTTCTAGGTAGAGCGATATCTCGGCAAAGAGGTGGAGATGTCGTCCTGCTGATATACCCCTGCTGATCAGATGATTGGTGACAGCTGTCATAGGCGATAAGTGACAGCTGTCACCCCGGCTGCTCCTGTGAGGCGGCAGCGCCCTCTGGTGCCTGGAGCCCGCACTCCAGACAGGGCGCCCTCTGGTGGTGGTGGGCCAGCAGTACCTCCTCTTCAGCGGCCCACACAACATGCGATACAAGTAGTCAATATTCTTCTAAAAGTCTTTTCACAGCCATTGAGAAAAAGCTGTCCTTCAGTCTGTTTGTGCGGGCTCAGATAACCCGGAGCCTGCCAGATGGGAGGATGGAGAAGAGGGAGTGTCCCGGATGGTAGGGATCATTCGTGATCTTTGTGGCCCGTCCGAGAAGGTGTTTTGAGTAAATCTCAGCCAGGGATGGGAGCGGGCAACCGATGATCCGCTGAGCTGTTTTAATCACTCACTGAAGCTGTTTCTTCTCAGAATGCGGTGCAGCTGGCGTACCACACCATACATCCATATGTGAGTACGCTCTCGATGGTGCAGCTGTAGAAATTCTTCACCAGTAAAACCAATTTTTTACACTATGCTCTTGTGTATATCTTGCGTCTGTGTTCAGCCTTTTTGGGTCCTACCCCATGAGACTGTACTGAGATTTGCAAATTTGTACAAGAATATGCAAGTTTGTTGATGTTGTAAATGTGTTGAGATGTTGAGACTTTTCACTCATTAATACACATCACTCACTCACTCGCTCATCTTCAACTGCTTATCCAGGGTCAGGTCGCTGGGGCAACAGTTTCAGAGGGGACCCCAAAATTTCCTTTCCTGGGCCACATTGACCACCTCCAACTGAGGGATCGTGAGGCATTCCCAGGCCAGTGTGGAGATATAATCTCTCCACCTAGTCCTGGGTCTTCCCCGGGGTCTCCTCCTAGTTGGATGTGCCTGGAACATCTCCCTAGGGAGGCAACCAGGGGGCATCCTTACCAGAGGTCTGAACCACCTCAACTGACTCCTTTCAACATGAAGAAGTGGCTCATGGACGACCGAGCTTCTCACCTTATCTCTAAGGGAGATTCCAACCACCTTCTGAGAGAAACCCATTTTGGCCGCTTGTACCCGCGATATAGTTCTTTCGGTCATGACCTAACTCTCGTGAGCATAGGTGAGAGTAGGAATGAAGACTGACCAGTAGATCAAGAGCTTTGCCTTTTTGCTCATCTCCCTTTTCATCACAACAGTATGGTACAGCAAAATGCAACACTGCCCATGCTGTGCCGATTCTCTGGCCAGTCTCATGCTTCATTGTTCCCTCAGTCATAAACAAGACCTCAAGGTACTTGAACTCCTTCACTTGGGGCAAGACCACATTCCCTACCCGGAGAAGGCATTAATACACGTTCGCAGATACAGTATATGCACACATTGACAGATTTGTCCACACCAGGATCACCAACCCTGCTCCTAGAGATCACCTACCCTCCATGCTTTCTATGTGTTCCTTCTGCAACCACAGTTGACTTGTCAACTCTGGCATTTCTTGGTTATGTGTGGCTGAGATCAAATGACGTATTTAATTTGCTGTGGATGGAGCAAGTAAAGTGGAGAATCAGCGAGGTACGTGATCTCCAGTAAGAGCGTTACTGACCTCAAGTCTAAACATATAAATCTCATTGAACATTTGTGCATTTTTTAACACATTAAAAAATCTGCACACATACATTCTGACTACATATTTCTTTCCTCTATGCAATCAAATCACAGTATACATTTACAGATTATTTAAACACAGTTAATTATCTGATTGAGGACGCATAGATACACAATTCTTAACACACATTTTCAAATAATTTTGTTTGAATTATTGACTCACTGCTTCAGCTGTCACTCCTTGTTCTTGTTACTTTTGTTGTCACATTCTCATGTCATCATGTGTGTACTCTTGAGAGCGCACTTTTTTAATGCACAATGGCAACAGCACAGATTTTTGCTCTCAAACTCTGATGGCTCTTGTTGTAATTACCACAAACTAAATTAAACGTCACTATCTTACATCACTGTTATCTGGGATGTTCCAGAAGGTCATCAAACAAGTACAAGATCTTCTTTGTAGCTGTTACAGGAATAAAAAAGCATAACACTCTTTAAACTCCATGGCAATGGCATCTTTTGAAAAACAACCAAAAAAAAAAAAAATACATGAAACACTACAATGAAATGAAAAAAAGCGAAGATTAACACAAATCTGCAATGTATATTTTTTTATCTTTCAAAGGTGCAGCATGTAACTGTAATATTAACTGAGATCAGACTCAAGTATTTTGTTTTCTGGGTTGTCAAGTCCCGCTTTGGGGAATGAGTGAAATTGCGCCAGCAACTGGGGCTGGAACAATTATGAATGACCGAGCACTGGTTGACAGAGAGATGTGATGCAGACAAGTCCAGGTACAAACAGCAGGTTCACAGGTCAGGCTGAAAAGACAGAAACATAACTTAAATATGTAGGTTAACTGAACACAAACAGAATGTTTCCAAATAACATTTTCTTTTCCATATGCAGTAAACACATTATAAAATTGTCACTTGGACACATTCCGATCATTTGCAACCCAATGTACAGATTTAAATCATCTGGATGAAGTATGTGGACCAAGTTGGATGACCTTCATGTCCAAAAGTAGGTTTTTGACTATGAGGGTGGTGGTTATCCCCATGAATCATAGCATGAAGAAGATGATTGTCTACAACGTTCCTTGGACGGGAGTTCACTCCATTACAGGTTACTTCCTCAGCCTAGGCTGGTACCCATTTACAGTTGGGCATGCTGTGATGATGCAAATGAAGTGTCTTTTTAAAGACCACAGAAGGTTACTTTGACCAATAATCAAACCCTGGTTTACCTATTGGAGCGCAGCATGCTGAAATAATGCTGCTTGAGTTGAGGAATGGCTTGTGTTGTGAAGCGGCAAATTTATGTTCTATATGGCTAAAAATGCCTGATTTGATGCTAGCATCATCAATATTGGAAAAGTGTGTCCTTATTTATCACGGAAAGAAGAATTTCCATACAAAGCATGACAACCATCTTGGAACATGGCTGCCATTTCCCGTAAGTATTTTCACAACAGTAATGTCTAAGAAGTACTTTGCCAAATTTGGTGCTTGTGCACCATTTGTGCCACCATGCCCCTGAAATATTCTGTTGTGTGCTGCACTAGTACCAATCTAATCATGGCACCACCCAGAATACAACCAGTAAATGTATGTAAAACAGCAACTGTGTGATTACTTATGATGTTGCCTCTTTCTTAATAAAGAAAATTGCAGATGAATTTACTATAAGACTATGAGTGAAGATATGGTGAGAAAGGAGATCAATCAAGTAGAGCTGATGTGAAGATGAACCTTAGCAGCTGATCATATTAACATTAGGTTGGTGAAGGACTCCTGCCCCGCTGAGTAAACCAGACTCTTCAATACTTAATACAGCTTTAAAAACATGGTTCACAGCAATCACGTCAATTTCAGATGGAGCAGGTGAAGGAGTCATAAGCATGCATGTGCACATTTTGTTATTTTCTTGTGCACTAATACAGTTTGTGCATGTGCAACTGCATGCAATTGACAGTTTTTGCCTTGAAACCTGCCTAACCTGCAAAGGTCACTACAAGGGTGATTAAAGTTACGTAAAAAAGTGATATCTCTGACTTTAATGCAGCGGTAACGTCCGCACCTTCCTCTCAGCTAATGTTTGACAAGCCGACACTCATGTGTCGATCTCCAGGGTGACAGAGTGTATCTGCATGTTCATAACCTTCTGCTGTGTGTTGGATCTGTGAAGCTCTGACTCTGCCCAGAATAACTGCTGAATATTTCAAGTCCTGCTTGTAACATTCCCCCCTCATCTCATAAATCATAGTTTATGGATCATTTAGTTTATGTGACTGTTTAAGTCTGAGTGTGCACGACAAACCACATTTGATTCAGAGTAAAACTTCTCACACCACACAGTGATATCATCCGAAACCCTTTCATCTTAAACAATGTGTCTCTGCAGAGTGTTTGCAGCTTCAGACAGGTAAGTGCAAAGCATCATACAAAATACAGTTTCCCAATAATAGAGCTCCCGCCACAAGATTGCAAAGCAGTACGGTCCACTGTTTGTGTGTTTGTGCCTTGTTTAGTCTGTGAGTGTGTAGATGTTATGTTTATTTCAATGCGGCTCACGCTGCCATTCTGTTTAGTGAACTGTCAGACATTTGGCCAGGGTCAGAGCCCAAGGGAGGGGATAGGGAAGAGGTCTAGAGGGACAGCAGTGAACTGTACTAACAGACAGTGTGAGAGGACTTACTTCAGCAGAATGAGAAAGCGAGAGGAAGACTTGAAAAGAATCCAAAGTCTAAAAGCAGAAATCTGCAGAATGCCAAGGAGACCATTTCCCACAGTACTGTGCAGGGAGCTGGTAATGTCTGTATGCAGAGTTTGCAGACACATCTCCAAGCCCCAATCATGATGTTGTTGTGGTTGCTGTTGTTGTTAAGGCCATGTTCTACCATGTGAACTGACAACAACCCCTACACAACATCACCTTGGATACACTACCCAAAACAGATCAAACTTTAATTTGATGGATTCTCCACCTGATGACTCCATGTCAAGAAAACACAATACTGATGGAAGAGAGAAATGAGTGTATGAAACTTTCACCAGCAAGCAGAAGAGTGCTGTAGTGTCAAGGCCAAATCCAAAATAGGGGAGGGTACTGGAAAATAAGTCAAGTTTGAGAGCTGCTGCAGAGTTTCACCATACTCATGACATCACAAAACCACCTTGGTGTTTGTTGTGTGTTGGGGGGTTTGGCTGGGCATTGTTTTGCTGTTTTTGTGTTTATTTTCCTCCCAGGTGGTTTGGGGCTGATCTCTGGGGAGAGTGTGCTGCAGAAGAGTCTCTCACCTCTGTTACGGTGATCTGCTGCACCTGTTGCACTCACGTGCGGCTCTCTATCAGGACGATCTACGACACCTGTGGCATCCACGTGCAGATCTAAGGACTCTCAGCTGGTGCCAATGAAGAAATGAAGAGCTGCATTTAAGCCAGCAGTGATCAGGGCTGAACTGCCGGAGAATACGACCATGTGACGATCGTTTGGGGACGCTGAGGGCCGCTCCAGATTCTGACATTGCACCTGTGAAGGAGGACGAGGGTGAGAGGCAAACGTGGTCAGCACACGTCAGAGGTGATTATTCTGCAAGGCTTATCTGTAATTGTAATTTGGCGTTTTTGTGCAGCTATAATTAAATATTGGTGAAAATTGTCTGGTTTGCTCCTCACGGCAGTGGCGCATGGATTGATTATCCTCCACTAGCTGTGAGCAGCAGCCCTTTTGAACTAAATCCGAAAGCAGACCTGAACGTGTAGCTGATAAGTGTGCCTCTAAATAATATTTCGTGGTAACAGTGTTGAATAACCTCACCTCTGTTCCTCCTTCACAGAGTACAGTCCTGGGAAAAGCCACCTGGGGGGGAGTGTCGGCGGAATTCCTGAGTCCAAAACGTTCAGGCTCCGATCTATTGAGACGCTGAGAAAGCGCGCCGCCTCTTCACCTCACCAGTTTTGTTTAGTATTTCATGTACAGCACTAGGGGAAAAAAATTAAAAATAAAACTTGTTTCTTTTGGAACTGCTTCTGGTTATTTGACGCTGGGTTCAGTCAGACGCTGGATCGCTCCTCAATCCGCATCCAAACCGTAACACTTGGGTCGTGGATAGCAACCGCCCAGGCAGTCATATGATCCATACCTGTTTCTTTAAAGTAACCATTGATCTGCTGCAGCCAGGAGAAATATGGGTGTCCTATTAGCCTTCCCCAGGCCCTGGGGTCCTCAACACAGGTACCGGCATGCCCGATCAGAGTCCAAAATGTCGTCGCTAACTTTCCCTTGCAATGTAAGTGATAATTTTCATCTGCGTCTTCCTAAGTAAACACATTTTGACACAAAGTCACTCCAGTGGTACCCAAGGATCCTCAAAGAAACCAGCTAAAGACACCCAGTTGTCCACATAGGTCCCTGGTTGTCACTTACATCTCACAAGGATACAGGAAGCATAAGGACTTTAAAGATTTGGACTTTCATTCCTCTACAAAAACAACTGCATCACCAAACATCTTTGTCCAGTGACTTCATGAAGATATAACTTTTTCCCAGGTGTCTCTCCATCTCAAAATCTGAGGACCCAGAGATGTGAATGTCTCAACTGAGATAATGTCCCTTCAAGTTAAACACTTTTTGCAGCATGCAGATACATTTCTTAGTTCAGGACCTCACACTGAAGCCCTGAACCTTAGTTTTTATCAATTACACTCACAAACTCAGACACTGAGGTTCCTCATTCAGCTTCTCAGGTGCTGCAGTTGTGGTATCCATTGATGGATTGGAAAACAATCCATAAATATTTTTCACCGTCAGCAAGATGGGAAAAGCAATATCACTTTGCTATGTAACATGCGTGACTGCTGTCAAAAGACTGTGAATGATAGAAGTCAAGAAGAATGACAAACAGAATGCAGGTAAATAACTGCAGGTGGTGTAGACTTGAAAGGGAGAGAGATTGTGGTGGGTGCAACAAATACAAAAGGATGGAGAAATAAATAATATGCAATCACTGTGAGCTTTCAAGCGGAGATGAATACATTCACCATGAGAAATAGGTATTACTCATTGCTCCTCTGCGCTGTTAAACACACGTTTATTCCACTGTTCCGTATCTGTCCAGGAGCCATATTTTTGTAAAAGGAAAACGTGGAGTCCAGGTAAATTCACAGCTTCCATCAATAAAACATTAGCTGCTCAAAAGTTCTCCTGGGATGTGCTGCCAAGTGAGCTAAAACAAATGGAAATTCATATTGCATGAGGGAGTCATGCATGAGGTTTGTGTGTATGTGTGGCAGTGTGTTGGTGTCACTGCGTGATTGTTTACCATTTGACATTTCCATTTAATTTCTTGTTGGGTCATGGTGAATTGAAAATCATTGCTAGAGATTGCATTTGTAGTGGCAGATGATTTGAAAATGGTGTCAGGCAGTGGGCAGGACTGTCACCTGTTGTTTTTTTTGAACATCAGTGCTTGTAGGGGTGTGGTTTGTTGGAAATGGTCTGGTTCACACTCAAGCTTGTTGTTTGCCAGCAGAGATTGAAAGGTTGATTAACGTTAATGGGCGCTGAGGTCCACCAATCTCCAGGAGCTAGCTGGATATCACTCAGGCAATGCTGATGTTCGTCATTGTCACGGAAACATTTTCAACATGTTTAAAGCCTCTGACATTCATGCTAAAAGGCTACCAAGAATTACACTCCTCTACTGCGAATTTCACCTTCTTTAGTATGCTGTTACTGTGTAAGACCCCTCTGCCGGCCTTCGCTGACCAATGTCAGAGGCTTGCCTGGACACACAACCTCTTCTGTATCCTTTGGGCATGAAGAAATATGTAGAAATATTAAGAAATGTTGAATATGCCTCCACAAGGCATCAGAAAGAAGTGACACAAATTATTCACAATCATCTTTTTCAGAAATTGAAGGTGCAAAACTAGGGGTGGAGTGGCAGTGTATGTAAGGTTCTCTTGCATGGTGAGAGAGAAACCACCAAACTTGATATAAATATTGGAGAATGTGAGAGATTTTTTTTTTGTTGAAAAATATAATATTGCTTTCAAAATATGAAAATCTACAAGGTCCCGAAAACCAATGAAAAAAATTCACATAACGCTGGAGCCTCAAAACAGTCACAGTTCACAAAAGACTTAACACAGGTTACTTCAGAGGTGAGGAAATAATGTTCTCTTCTTAAGAAATAAGCTTTACTATTCAGGAATTGTCACAGTTCATAAACTGTATCCAGAGGTAAGATGTCACGTGCTGCACGTTGTGATGCAATTACAATTAAGCAAGACTTGATACAGCTGGGTTCTTAATTGTTTGAAAGACAGTTCACTCTAATGTGGGAATTAGAGGGGAGGCCAGGTTACCTCAGTTTAGCTGCAGGAAGCTCTGGTGTCTTAAGCACACAGCAGGAAGATGCAGTCAAGGTCACAGAGAGGTAATCAGGCTTGGTCCTCCTGGTAATGGTCTGGATCATGGATCGTGGCTCTGGAAGAACCTGGAAGGTCTGCAAGAGTCTGGCAATGCTCACAAGTATCTGGCAACTACTGAAGAGAAAGTCAGGGTTTAAATAGTCTGTCAATAATCAATCACTCATCTGATCCAGTTGTGAAAAGTAACTGAGGGTGCCAGCTGGTGGAGAAACTAACACATGACACTGGTTAAAAATGGTTCACACTTAGTGGTTAAGCGTTGAGCTTGAGACCAGAGGATCCTGAATTCAAATCCCAGCCTCATTGGAAAATCACTAAAGGCCCTTGGACAAGGTCTTTAATACCCTACTTGCTCTTGGTGTGTAGTGGGTGCCTTACATGGCAGCAGCCTCACATCGGGGTGAATGTGAGGCATTGATGTGTAAAGCGCTTTGAGTATCTGATGCAGATGGAAAGTGTTATATAAATGCAGTCCATTTACCATTTATCGCCTGCTGCGTGTTATGATCTGACAGTCTGTTTCACCTGGGGCAGCCTGTCAATGTGCACACTGTGCGCTCGTTCGCGTAGCCCATCGCAACAGCAGTATATGTTTTTATGTACAGTATGTCCACGTGAGGACAGCAAGCAGACACACATGTGTCACAGTGGACAGTTGTAAGTTCATGTCCATCCAAACACAGTACATGTTCCGCAGCTGGGACGTCCAGAACCAGAGATCTCAAGAACTGTGACTTTTAGTGGCAATGCCCCCTATCAGTTCAGTGCACACACTCTCTTGTGTGTTATGTGATCATTTCTTTTTAGTTATTTTTACCATTATTTTGTTACCCCCCCATCTGCAATACAATTCAATTCAATTTTATTTATATAGCGCCAAATCACAACAAACAGTTGCCCCAAGGTGCTTTATATTGTAAGGCAAGGCCATACAATAATTACGTAAAAACCCCAAAGGTCAAAACGACCCCCTGTGAGCAAGCACTTGGCGACAGTGGGAAGGAAAAACTCCCTTTTAACAGGAAGAAACCTCCAGCAGAACCAGGCTCAGGGAGGGGCAGTCTTCTGCTGGGACTGGTTGGGGCTGAGGGAGAGAACCAGGAAAAAGACATGCTGTGGAGGGGAGCAGAGATCAATCACTAATGATTAAATGCAGAGTGGTGCATACAGAGCAAAAAGAGAAAGAAACACTCAGTGCATTATGGGAACCCCTGAGGGTCACCTGATCCAGCCCTAACTATAAGCTTTAGCAAAAAGGAAAGTTTTAAGCCTAATCTTAAAAGTAGAGAGGGTGTCTGTCTCCCTGATCCGAATTGGGAGCTGGTACATCTGCCACATGTGTTGTGGATGGTGGGGGATCGCAACACACGCACGATTCACACGCACAGCATGTGTGTTGTGGGGAGAGCTGACATTCTGGCACGCCACATGTGCATTGCTGTTTTGCATCGCCACACTTAGACACATTTCACAGCCAGCTTGAAAGTGATCTTCTGGTCACTATTTTTGTACTAACAGCGCGAATGGCCACACATTTTCTAAGTGCCATGCGAGTAAGGTGTTCATGTGTGTGACCTGGAATTTTGCCGACACCTGCCGCAAAAGGGTTTGAATGGGCTCTTACAGGGCACACTCTGTCTTTCAGCGACTGGTGTGCGAAAATAGCTGTAGCAACAGCTATACGAGGCGTTGGAAGCAGCTCCAGTTTTACACGTATTGCATACGATTCCTGCTTCGTGAGCAATTCAGCCACATTCATACTGTGTGTGAAGGGGCCCTTAGACACACAGACCCAAAGAAAAGACCCTTCTTTCAACCATTATAGATGAATGTAACAAGTAAAAGTAAAATTCCCATTGTATGTGGGTACATACAACTTCTTCAGTATTTTTCCAACTGGGAGACTTTATTGCAGCATGGTGGCTTAGTGGTTAGCACTGCTCCCTCACAGCAAGAAGGTCATAAGTTTGATTCCCACCTGTGGCCTTTCTGTGTGGAGTTTCATGTTCTCCCCATGTTTGTGTGGGTTTGCTCCGGTTTCTCCCACATTTAAAGATATGCAGATTAGGTGAATTGGAAACTTTATAATTGTCCAGGTGTCCCTTGCAAAAGAGGTCTCGATCTCAATGGGACTAACCTGGTTAAATAAATATATCGGTTTGCAGTTATTAATTACAAAGGATCTCTGTTTTTCACTGATGCTGTTTGCTTGCGAGACACGTAGAAAGCTCCATTCAACACAAAATTGTTAATAAGATTCAGTATGTGGTCTGAAAATAAGGAGAGACAGACTTAAACAGTTTAGTGGAGATAAAGTCAAGAGAGCAAGTGGGAGCTGTCATCTTAAGTGATTGTTCAGTACAACCAAGAGCAAAGTGACTCCAAATGTCTCTGCATGTAAAGAAAAACTAAACTACACTCAGTTTTTATGCCATGTGGTGTCCCACTCAGTTTTAAGTCTCTGTTATTTCACTGTAATTCTCTCAAACCTGGAAATGGAATGTGAAAATTGGGCCTTGTACATTACATGCACTTAAAATGACACTCTGGCTGACTTCTAATGCATCATTATCCAATCGTAACATCCTCACTGATTTGACAAGATCTCCTCCTTTCTTTAATCTTCACTTTTTTCATCATTTAAAACACCTCTCATCTTGAGAATTCCTATGCGATTTGGCATAGCAGCTGTTATGTACATGCCAAGCACAGCCTTACTTTTCTCTTTCAACGTCTTTGTGATTTGAGTCATCGTTCGTGGTTTGCCTGCAATCTCCTCTACTTGATGCATGGAAGCAAATTGTTATCTCTGTCAAACACCCAATCAAAATTATGTGCATGCATTTATAAGCTGCAGTGGCATCATATCCAAAGTCTTTTGAAGGAAAAGGAATCAAAATCCACAGTGGCAAACAGGGTGGTAGAAAAGAGGATACGAATACTGCTGGTTGTCATGGTGAGGACTTTGAACTTTCATTGCCTGGAGGCATGGCCTAAGGCATTTGGAAGGCCACTGCTGAACCGTGGCATACAGAGTGACAGAAACTGACCAGATGACCAATGAAGTGGGTGCACACACATGCACACACTGGGATGTGCTTGTGAACTGTAATGTGCACAAAGAATGTATGCATCCATCATGGACCACACATCATTTGCTTATCTGTCCAAATTAGGTGCTGTAAAAGTCCAAATACTGTTGGGAAAGTGTAAGTACACGGACCCACAACAGGGGGCGCAAATGAACGGACAATGGAAAAGGTCAAATAACAACACTTTACTGTTGTGAATGTGCACAACAATCTGTTGTGCATACAACAGATTACAATAATGGACAAAAGTCAATTCACAAAGGTGTCGTGTGGGCAGGCTCGAAGATAGGAGACGCCTCTCCAAAGTAGAACCGGAACCACACGGTTTCCTCCGCCACCAGACCCCGGGAATACTGGAGCCGCCAAGTCCCGAACTCCCAGGTGGCCACTGCCTCCGCGTGTCGGACCTGGTACTGCTGGCGAGGAACAAAGAACAATTAAAGGAGGGCGCGTTTGCACCCAGGAATCCGAACGGTAGGAAAGCTACCTCCACCTCTCGTTGGAAAAGTAATCTCCAGAACAATGCACAAAATCCAAAAGGATACAATCCGTCAGCTGAGATACGTTACCTTCTAGGTAGAAACGATATCTCGGCAAAGAGGTGGAGACGTCGTCCTGCAGATATACTCCTGCCGATCAGATGATTGGTAACAGCTGTTGCAGGTGATGCGTGACAGCTGTCACCCTGGCTGCTCCTGTGAGGCGGCTGCGCCCTCTGGTGCCTGGAGCCCGCACTCCAGACAGGGCGCCCTCTGGTGGTGGGCCAGCAGTACCTCCTCTTCTGGCGGCCCACACAACAAATACCACAGAAATCAGATATGGAAATTATATAAAAAATAATAATAACAATTAAATGGTGCATGACTCACATCTGCTCAGGCCTACATTTCGAACTAAATGTAATTTGAGTCTGTTCATGCATTTTTGATATCCTGGAAAAACAGCACAAACAAGTAAGCTTTGGGCGGGGGGGCGGTGTAACAACTCATCGGTGGAGGTACATCTCCTCCCTAATGTGTGCATTCCTTTAAATATATCACCTGTTGGAGTGGGTGGTTGCACAGAAAACCTGCACCCTCTTGGCTCTATCTGGAATTAGTTTGACACCTCTGTCATAAGTGCATCGACTTCAACCCAAAACATTCTACATGACAGTTGTCACAAACCTGCAGGTTAACTGGTGAGTATGACCAAGGTTGGGTAGGATTACTTTGAAAGAATACACGTGGATTACATGTATGTATGTACATACATTTGGATTACTTGTAATCTGATTACTTTTGGATTACGTTTCAAAGTAATCCTACCCAACCTTGAGTATGACATGTGATACTGAGTTAGTTGATTCATTATCAAGGTTCCCTCACTTTGTCTTGAGTTCCTTGTGACTCAGTTTGGCGATAATTTTGCTGCTGAGCTCCAGGTATAGCGATGATTATCCAGTTCTCCACTGAGTCTCTGCATCGGATCAGGAAATGACTATAACTGAACTCTTGGACCTTGATGGAGGGATTTGCTATCAAAGTGCTCTTTTGTTTTCCATTCCATGTGTTTTTGTTAATGGAGATAAGTGCATGAGTGAAATGGATTATACTTCATGTATTTTGCAAAGTTTTAATTGGCTCCATGCTGCTGTGTATGTTGTTGCTGTGTAGCTGTCACAGTTGTCTGTGCGTGTGCTGTATGTGGTGGGCGCCCATGCGGATGCGTGTGCATGTCTGTGACTGGATGACTGACTGGCTGTGGTGCGGTGACAGTCAGGCGTACGAGAGTACAGTTATGGATTTTAGCTGGAGGGCTGCTGTAGGCTTTCACGAATCAGTCTGTTCGTCTCATCTTCCTCCTCTCCTCCTGTCATCCCCCTCTCCTCTCAGCCACTTCAGTTGCTTTTTCAAATCAAAACACCCCTTTAACCACGCCGCTGACAGCGTTTGATAACTGCTGAAGCCCTTCTGTTCCCGCTGTCCTGCAAGGTTTATCAAGGTTGCATGTGATTGGACAAGAAAAGTTGAGATGATGAAAACTTTCGAGCAAAATCCCAAGTATCAATCGATGTGACAACTTGAAAGGGTTTATTTGTTCATGACTACCAACATCCCACAGGCACATCCACCAAAAATATTTTCCACAGTGTCTGTATGTTGTTTTGTGCTGAAACAAATATAGTTATTATTATGAATATTAGTAATATAATTATTTTGCTGTAAATCTGGGGATAGTAGGGGTATAAAATTAAACCAAAATGAATAAGATCTACAGTGGGGAAAATAAGTATTTGACCCCCTGCCAGTTTTGCAGGTTTTCCCACCTACAAAGAATAGAGAGGTCTGTAATTTTTATCGTAGGTACACTTCAACTGTGAGAGACAGAATCTAAAAAAAAAAAAAAAAAAAAAAATCCAGAAAATCACATTGTATTATTTTTAAATAACTGATTTGCATTTTATTGCATAAAATAAGTATTTGAACACCTACCAGCCAGCAAGAATTCTGGCTCACACAGACCTGTTAATTTTTCTTTAAGAAGCCCTCTTATTCTGCACTCTTTACTTGTATTAACTGCACCTGTTTGAACTTAATACCTGTATAAAAGACACCTGTTCACACATTCAATCAATCACACTCCAACCTGTCCACCATAGCCAAGACCAAAGAGCTGTCTAAGGACACGAGGGACAAAACTGTAGACCTGCACAAGGCTGGGATGGACTACAGGACAACAGGCAAGCAGTTTTGTAGAAGACAACAACTGTTATGATTATTTATTAGTAAGTGGAAGAAAAACAAGATGACTGTCAATCTCCCTCGGTCTGGGATTCCATGCAAGATCTCTCTTTGTGGGGTAAGGATGATTCTGAGAAAGCTCAGAACTACAAAGGAGGACCTGGTCAATGACCTGAAGAGAGCTGGGACCACAGTCACAAAGATTACATTAGTAACACACGATGCTGTCATGGTTTAAAATCATGCAGGGCAGCAAGGTCCCCCTGTTCAAGCCAGCACATGTCCAGGCCTGTTTGAAGTTCACCAGTGACCATCTGGATGATCCAGAGGAGGCATGGGAGAAGGTCATGTGGTCAGATGGGACCAAAATAGAGCTTTTTGGAATCAACCCCACTTACCATGTTTAGAGGATGAGAACAACCCCAAGAAAACCATCCCAACCGTGAAGCATGGGGGTGGAAACATCATACTGTGGGAGTGTTCTTCTGCAAATGGGAGATGACAACTGCACCGTATTGAAGGGAGGATGGATGGGTCATGTATTGCGAGATTTTGGCAAACAACCTCCTTCCCTCAGTAAGAGCATTGAAGATGGGTCATGGCTGGGTCTTCCAGCATGACAATGACCCCAAACACACAGCCAGGGCAACTAAGGAGGGGCTCCGTAAGAAGCATTTCAAGGTCCTGGAGTGGCCTGGCCAGTCTCCAGACCTGAACTCAATAGAAAATCTTTGGAGGGAGCTGAAACTCCAAACCTGAAAGATTTGGAGATTTGTTTGGAGGAGTGGACCAAAATCCTTGTTGCAGTGTTTGAAAACTTGGTCAAGAACTTCAGGAAATGTCTGACCTCTGTAATGGCACACAGATGTTTCTGTACCAGTTGTAAGCTCTGTTTTTCTAGGGGGTCAAAAACTTATTTTATGCAATAAAATGCAAATTAATTATTTAAAAATCATACAACCTGATTTACTGGATTATTTTTTTTTTTTTTTGATTTTGTCTCTCACAGTTGAAGTGTACTTACGATAAAAATTACAGATCTCTCCATTCTTTGTAGGTGGGAAAATGTGCAAAACTGACAGGGGGATCAAATACTTATTTTCCCCATTGTATTTCAAAGAAATGGATACAACTACATTAGTCCACAGACCCCGAACATGATCTCAGAGTATGTCTGTTAAATTTGGTTGGCGACTACTTCCACTTCTTCAAAGTCTCAAAGGTCAAAATTGGGCATTAGATCTCTAGAGAGTCTTCACAGAACCATTCATCTTGTGAGGTAATAACAAAAACATCATGACTGATGGTGGTAAGTGCTATATATACCTATTTGAACTTGACATTCATTTCACAATTTGATATGTAACCTGCACTGCCCCACTTTGGGAGTCCCCAGGATGGGAGGCAGGCACCCTAACTACAAGGATAAACCCTGTGTGCTCTGGCAGCTGCTGCTAGAGCATCTTTTAGCCCTATCGAGGGAGGTTTTCTAAATTCTTCTGCATAGCAACACCTACTGACTTCTGTTACAAATATTATCATACCAGTTCAGTGTCAGTGTGCTGCAGCATAGTAGTAAAATCCTGAAGGTCCCTGCTTTTTAACAATGTATTTCAAGATAAGTAATGCCACTTGAATTTATTCTCCTGTATCACAGAAAATGAATGTCAACCTTTAGAGAGTTATACTATGCTGCACTGTATCATAATCATTATAAAAAGCACTGTTGCTAAACAGGATCGCAGCCCACATATGGAGGAGATATGTATGGCTTTATGAGATGCACACAGCTGTAATAATAATAATAATTATTAGTGTAAAGTGTGAGGCTGTGTCTCAAACAGAAAAGAAGAGATTTTTGAGCTGATCAATATAAAGTGGGAATAGCAAAAAAATGTTTTAAACATTGCAAGACTGCTTGTTTTTTAAACCTTGCAGAAGGGAAACATGCTGTGTGTCTGTGGTTCTGCCGGAATGTTGCAGCAAACATTCAAATAGGATGCACACACACACTACCTTTACATTCTGTAAATGGAGGAGAAAATAAATAACTAGCAAGTGCAGGATAAAGGAAAATAACTACACTTTTTTCCCATTGTCACTGTTTGTATTTTACACCTGCCCCTTACTTTTCAAATTCCACGAGGTGGGCATGACTTGATGCAGAATACTGTAGAAAACACATCTCCAAAAGTCCTCTAAAATAGGTATGTTTCTGCTTGTCAGGGGTGATGGTTATAGAAAATAAAAATGCACATATTCAGCTCCTTCGCTTCGGGGAGCTTTCATTTTCCCCCTCCATCCATGAAGCAATTTGAGTATTGAAGGAAAAACCAAAAAGGTAAACACACGTCACTCAGTTTTATCAAGCTTCAGTGGTGACGGGTGCAAAGCAGTGGCTCTGCAGGAGGCTTTGCTTCTTGTTTTCTCACTGTTTGTGCTGAATATATTTTACATAATCACGTGGATGTCCAAATGCATTGCTTATACATAATTGTGCATAACTGTCTCTGTAACACAGCCTAATAGTGTTGCAAGCAAACAATGAATCTGAGCAGGTAAAACAGAATACGACTTCAACACATATACATTATGTATGACTTGATTTCAACACTACTCCTTTAATCTGCTCACTATTCAAGCAAATAATCAGAGAATAATCAAATTTGCCGAAATACTATTTGTCTAAATATTTAATCCCTGAAAGTAGTGAAAAAAGTAATTATCTTCAAATTAAAGCTGAAGCTCTCTGCTTAGAATTCAAACTCAATTAAAATAAGTCTACAAATATATATGAACATAAGTGGATGTGAAATTTTGTCTGATATAAGCCATTACATTATTTTTGTTTGTTTGTTTTCTTGCATTGTTGTCATTGATGCATTGTGTTGATCCCGTATCTGTAAATTGCAATTCAGCCTTAACAAAAGGAAAATAAATAACACAAGTCAAATCATGATTCCTTTTTCCAATATTCATCATCACGATTATTGTGAAGCAGAACCTGAATTAAATTCATTTTTACATTTAAACGCTTTTCTATCTGGCTCCAAGAAAATGTGTGTCAACAGAACAGGCTCTTAGTTGCATCGTTTGTCTGCAAATTACTATTGTTCCCAATGCAAAACAGCAATGGCATAAAAAAATGAAACATTTGTCTTTGAGTCTTGACAGACTTAGTAGGCTGGAAACAAACAGCACCACAGACGGAAAGTATTAAATCATCAATCTGCTTCCAAACTGAGAAGGGATGTATGCATTTTTTTTTAACTTGAAACAGAATAGCCATATTTTTTGGATTTATAATTTGTAATTATTTCTTCTTCGAACATTTGCAGAACAGATGGCCCTGTGGCATAGACGTTACTGAATTATAGACCAGGTTTCACATGCAGGTACGTCTACTTTAGCGTAGCTGTCTGTTTCCTTGGGCAAAACACACCCAGTCTGATCTTCCACCATGCACAAAGCAGTGCATGATGTAATAAAATTCCACCTGATGTAAACATCATTTTCTAACACAGCACCCAGTTTTCTTTAATAGTAAAACTATTGAAACTAATCTGCATGTGCATGGGCATGTTCATCTAAAAATAACAAAGAAAGATCTGTGCAATTGCATCACAGTGCATGAAAGCATGAAAATCAGTTAACTTACCTTCCAATGTACTGCATGCATCAGGTACATCTGCAAGGCTGAGGTCCACATGAAATAGCTTCATCTTTAATCTAGGCATCATGTGTGGTGGGCAGTAAACACACTACACACAGCAGAGTAATGTGTTAAAGGATGCAATAGTCACACAGGTGTTAATCCACATATAATTACAAATTATCACATTGTCATAATTGCTCTAAGATTCCAGTTTGCCTTGTCTATGCAAAACTGTTTTCTCACCAGATGCATCTACACGCCTTACATCAATTTAATACGACAGCACATTTATGATTTTTGTGACAATATCTTAATGGTGAGGAAGATGGTCTCTTGGTCAATTTCTGGACGTGATGGAGGACCCAGAGATGACTAATAAGACCTAGTCAATAATCAGTGAGAACCAACTGGCTCTTGACATTATGTGTTTTTCCAAGGACTTCCAGTACATGGAGCAGCTCTTGAGGTTGTGCTTCAAGAGGACTTCTTAGCAGTTCTTCTTCCCTCATCTGAACAGTTTTGCTTTGCTCAGATGAGAGTTGAAGATCTGCTTGGGAAAACAGCTGTCATCAGTTCTCATTGTGTCACCCATCAACTAAAGCTCGTTCTTGATGAGGACACACTCTATGCTCTGGAGCTTACTTCAGCTAGGGCGCTGATGTTGGTTGAGTTGTCTTCCCATCTGATGCAGAGGATGCTTCTCAGGCAATGTTGGTGGAATTGCTTGAAGGTCTTCAGGTGGTGTTTGTATGTGGTCCAGGTGTCAGATCTGTACGACAGTGTTGGTGTAATGATGGTTTTGCAGATGCCAATTTTGTTGTTGAAAACATAGGTGCAAAGCTGGCAAAAAGGCAGTTCCTGTACACTTGAGTGTGTATTGGTCTTGTTGTCGAGGTCAGCATTTGATGACAGATGGCTGCCCAGGTAAATAAAGTGGGTCATATTCTGCAGTTTCATGGCAGGAAACTTTGGGTTGACCATGTTGGATGGAGGCTGATACAGGATCTGTATATTTTTTTCAGGTTGATGTGATGACTAAGCTTGCTGTTGTCTTCAAAGGTTTCAAGGATTTCCTGAAGACTTGCTTCCATTAAGGATGACACACTGTTGTATTGGTGGTGATTTTCTTCTTGGTTATTAGTCAGTTCAAGTTATCACGGGATGAACCAAAGAAGAGCCCGGGAACAAAACAGGAAATAGTGCATGTTTAAATATGAATACATAAGTGACCAAAGGAGTGACAGGTATGGCATGCTCAAGAAAAATTAGGGGAGACCAGAAAACAACAAATGCACAGAAATACACACATACACGTTGTAACCAAAAGCATCACGATAATAATACTCAACCCAAAAAGAGAACCACAAAATAACCCAAATACAAAACCAAGGAAACACATGCAGAAAACGAGCATGAAACTCAAAAGTGTATGAAGTGCAAACACAGAGACACAGCAAGACTAACAGATGAGGACACAGGACTGAAACATAATGACTACAAACACAGGGGACAGATCACAAGTATGACAAACAAGGATGCCAGACACAGAGAGGGGACAAAACACAAAAAATACTAACAAAAAGACCCCAACAGAACACAATGACAATCAACACAAGGGCACAACTTGGGGCAAAACCACAAACATAGGCTCATCCTGATCTATTGCATTATATTCCAGTGCCACCAACCTCCACCAACGACGTTGAAGGAGGTTATCATCCCTGTTTGTTTGTTTGTTTATTTGTCTGTCTGGTTGTGAACAGCCTGGAGCCCACATTTTTTTTTACTGAAGAATCATATCCTCATAGGCAAGAAGTAAGTCAGTCTTCATGGTCATAGGTCAAAGGGCAAAGTCAGGCAAAATCTTGGAAAATGGGAAACATCCCTATCTTTACCATACATAGAATGATTTTTTTTAAATTCATGTCTGCCAGAAAAGATCAAATTTATTTCATATTTGACAGCATTATGTAGGATAGTATGCTTTATTGATTGACAGTTTGATCTGGATCTGATCCAGATTGCAGATTTTGTGTCCATTTAAATTTAACATAGAAAACCTCATTTAATGTATATTTTACATTATATCTTAATCAAATGTCCACCAATCACTCTCATATTTGAGAGCTGGGTGGAGACTGGTACTCACTATCACCTGACAAAGTTTAATCCGGATATGACCCAGATTGTGGATTTTATGGACATTTGAAAAGGCTATATGATGTACATTATGCATTAAATCTCAATCAAAAGTGCGGATTTTGTGGGTATTTGATTCTTTTAACTTTAAAAAGCCCCTTTGATCTATATATTTTTAGCTTATGAACACACTTCTAACAGGACTTTGACCTTGTAAATGTTCTTCCCAGGTAAAAATTTGTGGAATTGCAAACTAGTGTTCATGGAGGATTGCGTGCTACGAGTGCAGTGCTCTCATTTTCAGTGGTTTATCCCTGATACAGAACTTCACTTGGCATAAGAACTCTGTAAATGATCCTTTGCTTGTTTCTGAATAATCCTCTGCTGCCTTCCATTGAAAGATTGTTTCCTGTTTGGACTGATCAGCCATGTGACCGAACTCTGCCTGTTAAAGACCAAGCCTCTTGCAAGCTACTGACATTTGCCTTAATGTGTGGACAGTAAGCCTGTTCATCATTGTGTCTCTCTACATTGGAGTCCATTGCCAAACCATTATGGTCCAGCGTTGCTCAGTCCATGAGCGTTAGTTTTGGAATTCTCTATTCAAGTAGCTCAGACTCATGAATCATTCAATTAAATACACTCATTAAATGCAATATTTAACAGCAAGATTTCTCCTCAGTTTTATCATATTTATTTTATATGATTTTCTTTATTTCTGAAACTGATTATTAACTCCATTAAGTCTTTCATTATCTTTGATTAATCAAACATTAACGGGTCTCAGTTGAAATTGTGGTGGTGAATAACCTTTGTATGTACCAACTGAGATCGACTGTTGAAGGGTTAAATGCATTATCAGTATGAAGCTGGAGGCAATGCGCCCCTCCTATTCAGTCATCCAAATCATGTGTGATTGTTTCATGCTCTCTGACTTTCCGGTTTCTGCTCAGAAATGTGGTAACTTTCCTAAATAGATTTTTATTCAGGTTGCTGGTTGAGCTGGTTCACACAGCACTGAGTCTGTGTAAAATAAGGATCTTCAAATGATGGCCCATGGTCCAAATCTGAACCAAGACGTCTTATTTGGCTGCCCAAAAACTGCGTGTTGAAAAGTCTTTCTTTCATTAATGTCATTCTATTGAGTACAAATCATATTTCCTTATGACCTTCATACTGCTATCAACAAATCAGCTCATGTTAGGTTGAAGAAAAAAAAATACTGACACATTAAAAACAATTTTGTGTATATTTAATTGTGAAATAACCCACATATCCCACGTAACTTACTGGTTGGTTCAACAAACCACATTAGATTTTTTATTTTTTTACCAGATTATGATCACTTCGTCCTACATTTCATCACTGTTTGTTTTAAATGGTGTACCATATTTGTCCTTTTGATTTGGTTCACTTAAGATGTTGTGATGGTGTTGACTGGACGACCACGCCAAGACCACAGGGAGCTTTAGGTCACATCAACCTTATGCCATAACCAGATCTGTCATTTTTCAACTTCCACTTTTTTAGTGAACCCAAATACTCTGTGCAGTTGTTTTTGTCAGTAATTTCACCCCTGCACTCCCCTCCCCTAAAAAACAGACACTTTGTGCATCATGAGGGAGCATCAGCCATGTAGGATGTTTCTCTGTGCCTGATACAGTATGCAGGTGCCTGAGTGTTGTGGATCACAGTAGCTGGAGAAGGCCAAGGGGATGGCCATGTTTCCCTTGATGTAGTACCTGTCTTACTGTTTGGTTGTCACACATGTATGTTAGCTGTTGACTTAGGATGATGACTAAACTCCTTTGGTGCTAGGTCTCTTTGTAGACTGTGACTTGGCTGAAACTCAGATGAAGCATAGTACTTGCATTGTTAGCAAGGCAGTCAGTCTGCTCTGTCTAAGCCTGATTCCATTAGATCTCAGAAGCTAAGCATTATGGGGCCTGGTTAGTTCTTGGATGGAAGACCTCTTTGAAACACCCATGGACTGTCTGTTTCTCCATGTAAAATTAAAGTTGTGTCAGAAAGGGCATCCGGTGTATAACTTGTGCTAAAATACTAATGGCTGTATCTAGTGTGTCGACCCCAAACAGCCAAAAGGACAACAACTTGCATTGTTAGCAAGCATCAGTTACAAAATTTTAGAACATGGCACATACCTCTGCTCATCTTTCAGTGTTGAGGATACCAATAACTGAAAGAGTCCATCACTGCCTAACTGTGGGATAATCTTAGGGTCTTATCTAATTGGGCTGCAACAGCTTGCGAATGGCAATTGCAAGGGAAATCGCTTAATTTTGCGTGCTGTTCATTGGGTGTTACTCTTCCCTTGCTTCACTCACATGACATTGCCAGCATGATGCCTGGATGTTCACAGTTGGCAAGGCAACAAAGCTGTTTTCAGTCTTCTCCCAGAGCCATTGTTTGTGTCATGCGACCCTCTGAAAGTTTTTTTTTTATTTTTTTTTATGTAGTGCCACATCACAACAAAGCTGCCTCAAGGCCACTTCACACAGGTAAGGTCTAACCTTAGTCACTGAGATTCTTAACATTAGTGACTCATGAGAGAACTGTGAGAGTAGTGGGGGGGGGGGGGGCACGCGCACAAGCTGCAGGTGAGCACACAAAAATAGAGGAGATGATCACAGAGGAACAGTCACTTCTGGAAGTAGTCTAGCTGCTGCCAGCCTGGCTGCAGAGAACATCAGGATTGAGATCCTAGGAGGAGATGCATCTATAGAGGATCTGCAGGTAGTGATGAGAAATAAGGGTGCCAACAGTTTGACGGAGCCCCTCTACTACACATCAGTGTATGTTTGTCCAGCAACTCATCTGAAATCCTTACAGAAATATTACATGTGGAGTTGTTGTGGAAACCATTGAGATCTGGAGTGTGCCTATACATTGGACTGTCATATGGACAAAAATGGTGGAATGTACTGTAATGACTGGTCTACATGCACAATGACACACTATTTGTAGTCCAATTCACTGAGACTTTGCTATTCCTCTCTTTCAGCCATCAGCCATAGCGAGCATTAGACTGTAGGGATATGATTGCTTAACTGCCATATCTGCATGCTTGACAATTTTTTGTTGAGCTTTTCTTTGATTTGTTATTGGTCAGATGGCCACTTCACTTACTCCAGTCTGCTTCAGGTTTCTACTTATAATGAAAACAAAAAAAAAAACTCAAAGGGAATTTTTGATGATAACTGTTGCCCGTGTGCTTGCTTGGAAATGGATCATCTTAGACCTTAGTCCTGTGTAGTATCTTGGGGAGACTCATGTTATGATTTTGTACTGTATAAATTAACTGAAATGTAAATGACAGAACTGCCCTCTTATCTGAGGGGACATCAGAAGACTGTTTCCATTTAAAGCAACAATTACAGTTTGTTGAATGCTTTTCTTTTAAGGTTGCATCACCTCAATGGGTGCAGAATGCTATAAGCGTTGAGCATTTTCAACACCCCTGGAGTCATGCCCTTCTTATGCATACCTGGTATGACATTGTGTATGTCTATGCATGCGAACACACCAACTGATAGTCCTGCTCTTGTGAACCTGGTTCCAGTCAAACTGGAGGTCTGTGCAGTGGTGGATCCTTCATATTCTGTCTTACTTCAACATTGTGGGTTAAAAGTTGGTCATAGTTAAGCCAGTGCCACTTAATCACAAAGCACATCAATTGATCGATTGGCAGAGTCTGTGATTCTAGTAGTATGTACTTGTAATCCTATATGTTTTCGAATTCACCCCATATGATTTTTTCAGCAGTAAATGGGGAGACACTATCAGATGTACACACAGTGGTCATGTTGCCAACACACACGTGCAGCTACAAGTGAAAGATGTAGTGCACCTTCCCCTACCTGCTCGTTTGAGTCTTCAGAGGAATGTTTTTAATGAGGGAGCAGTGGAGGCACTTCTGAAGTCATTTAAATTTCAAATGCAAGAGGTGATTATACCAGTGAATTAGCCCAGTGACTTATTGTGGAATAATTTAGGTAAGTCAGACACAATGAAGATAGCTAATATCTACGGAGACCATGTAGGGGCGGTGATGAGGAAGGAGGGTGGCCGGGGCTAGGGGTGGAAGTAAGAACAAGAAGATGGAAGAGATGGAACAAAAGTGAGAAACAGTTGAGGGTGCTCTGAACACAGATGTGAACTGATGAAGGGAGGGAAAGCCCTCAGAGAGTGAGGTGTGGAGGAGTGACGATGGATGCGAGAGTGAGAGGGGATGGAAGATGGAAGAGATGAAGAAGAGAGGAGAAAAATCAATGGAGAAGTGGTAATTATCTGACAGACATGAATGGATAGAAGAAGGGAATAGGGCAAACACACAGGTGCAGACTGGAGGGAGGAACAAGAGAGAGACAAAGGAGAAACAGAGCAGAAGACAAATAGAGACAGTACATGAGATGCATGAGGCCAGTGAAGGAATGGCAGAAACTTAATTCAATATGGAATGATGTCTGTCATTACCACAAAGACGAAGAGACTCAGGAGTCCAAAAACATTAAAACAAATTGACGGATCCACAGCTGCCATCATATCCTCGCATTATGGTTATTGTTAGCAAACAGTTCTTTATTTACACGTCCAACAGTTACAGAGCAACTCTTGCATTCATATGAAGCATGTGACAAACGTTAGCTTCAATTAGCTGGCTTAGGTCTGAGCTAACTCCTGAGAATACACACAAATAAAAATAAAAAAAAAATCACAGGCTGCAAACCATCATACCTTCTGAGCCATTTTTCATTGCTCAGAGTTGCTTTGAGCATTGATATGACTTGGTGAATCCAGGGAGGAGTGTATTGATTTTGGTGGGTGGTGTTGTAAACTGTGTAACATGGGAGTGCACGCTTTGCACCTCAACTGGTCACTGCTTCATGAATGGTGGTAAAGTGTGGAGAATGTGGGTGTGGGTTTTACCCTTCTTCATCTCTTGTTCTCCAATCACTGATCTCTATAACACTGGATAGCTCATTGGCCCACACACTCCATACAGTCCACTGCAGCAAACGGGTGGCCATCCTACCACTCACCAGTTATGAGAATCACACAGAGATGGCTTATTAGAATGTCAACAATTCTGAGTAATAACTGAGCTGATTTTCTCATCGACTTATATTTATTCTCCAGTTAATGTAGCCTCCATCCCTCCTAATCCATGTCTGCCATGATTAGCTATTTGATTTATTTCCTGTCTTTCTTTTAGTACTACATATATATATATATATATATATATATATATATATATATATATATATATATATGAGGTCTGTTAGAAAAGTATCCGAACTTATTTATTATTTTTTTAAAAAACCATATGGATTTGAATCACGTGTGATTGCGTCAGACAAGCTTGAGCCCTTGTGCGCATGCCTGAGTTTTTTCATGCCTGTCAGTTGCGTAATTTGCCTGTGAGCAGGCTTTGAGTGAGGTGTGGTCCACCCCTCTCATCTATTTTTTATTGCGAATAAATGTCTGAACGATTTGGAGCTTTGCTGCATCAATTTTTTTCCAGAAACTGTGAGAGACCTCCAGGTGGACACCGTTTGAAAAATTAATATGGCTTTCAGGGCCGATTTTATGGGGATAAAACAGATTACGGGGTGTTACTGCCGCTTTAAGGACGGCCCACAACTGCTGAGAGTGCGGCGCGCTCCCAGCCCCCATAGACAAGCTGACACCCCGCTGGAACAACCAGATCATTTCCAACATGAAAGCTTTGTTGATCCGGGACATCATCTGACTTTCACAAAAAGGCATAAGATATGGACATCAGCACTTTTTTCGGCACATTCCACCGTTACAGGAGTTTTTTTCATGGAAAGAAAAGCGGAGGGACGCGCCACGGCTCCGTTCATTATGCGGAACAAAACCACCTCGGTGTTGGTCCCTCAGGACAGCTTTCAGGTGGATTTCAAACGGATTCCGGTTGCTTTCCAGTCGTGTGAATATCCGATTGTGATTGTGCATGAGCTGGACATGCCAGAACATGTCCCGTGAGGCTTCATCACGGCGTTGCTTTGCGCCAAGCGGCTGCACCACGACGCGCGGTGGAGCAGCTTCTCTTTCCATGACAAAAACTCCTGTAACAGTGAAATGTGCCATTCATTTTTAAACTGGACACTGTGTTGATCCGGTATGTCATCTGACTAGCACAGGAATTGTGAAAAGACGTGGACATCAGCACTTTTCCGGCACATTAAGACAGACGTGCGGAGGAGTTCCGCGCGTCGCGGTGCAGCCGCTCGGCGCAAAGCAACGCCATGATGAAGCCTCACGGGACATGTTCTGGCATGTCCAGCTCATGCACAATCACAATCGGATATTCACATGACTGGAAAGCAACCGGAATCCATCTGAAATCCACCTGAAAGCTGTCCTGAGAGACCAACACCGAGGTGGTTTTGTCCCGCGTAATGAACGGAGCCGTGGCACGTCCCTCCGCTTTTCTTTCCATGAAAAAAACTCCTGTAACGGTGGAATGTGCCGGAAAAAGTGCTGATGTCCACATCTTCTGCCTTTTTGTGAAAGTCAGACGAGGTCCCGGATCAACAAAGCTTTCACATTAGAAAATGATCTGGTTGTTCCAGCGGGGTGTCAGCCTGTCGATGGGGGCTGGGAGCGCGCCGCACTCTCAGCAGTTGTGGGCCGTCCTTAAAGCAGCAGCAACATCCCGTAATCTGTTTAATCCCCATAAAATCGTCCCTGAAAGCCATATTAATTTTTCGAATGGTGTCCACCTGGAGGTCTCTCACAGTTTCTGGAAAAAAAATTGATGCAGCAAAGCTCCAAATCGTTCAGACATTTATTTACAATAAAAAATAGATGAGAGGGGTGGACCACACCTCACTCAAAGCCTGCTCACAGGCGAATGACGCAACCGACAGGCATGAAAAAACTCACACGCGCACGAAGGTTCAAGCTTGTCTGACGCAATCACACGTGATTCAAATGCATATGGTTTTTTTAAAAAATAATAATGTCGGATACTTTTCTAACAGACCTCCTATATATAATATTGATACCATATCATGAACAAAAGTCAAGATGAATGATATAGTAACTGTGGATTTTTTAATAGTTGCACTGAAATAATAAAACACCACTTAATTGCCTACAGGAGAGTTGGTTTTCCCTGCAATGGCAATATTTATAATGCATAGCTCAATGAGCTTCAGCCTAATATTTGTAATAAAGCTTGTAGCAACAATGCCTAAAGCTCCAAAACTATGCACAAGTAGACCTAATAAATGTATTAAAATAGTTCATCCAACACAAAACTCAACATGTGGCTACACACAAGCCACTTATTGTTGTTACCTCCGCCAAGGAGGTTATGTTTTTGGTCACGTCCATTTGTTTGTTGGTTGGTTGGTTGGTTGGATTGTTAGCAGGATTACTCAAAAAATCCTCAACAGATTTCAATGAAATTTTTACCAGGGGTGTATCTTGGTCTAACTTAGAAGTCATTAAATTTTGGTAATGATCTGGAACACAATCCAGATCCAGTAATTTTTTTTAAGGATTCTTTATCATTGCAGGATAGAGCCAATTTGAACATTTTTGCATTTAACTTCATGAACACAGGTCACAAAGGCTGAACAAAAATTAAGTTAGGACAAAACAATGATTTAGCTTTGTTTCTCCTCATTGAATAAACTTATTAGAAAATAATAAAAAAAAAATTGTGTAGTTCATGCCGTTTCTCTTAATAAATACATTTGCTGAAGATCTAAGGGTTTAACCCTCGGGGGCCGATGCCATTGTATACAACGGCTGAGACCAACCTTTAATAAATTATAAATAACTTTTTAATGATATGAGCTAGAAACTTACTTTTTTTTGGCTGAAAAAATAACTCCGTGGACTTTTGAACCGCCGTCCACCATCTTTGTACTCCTCATAGAAGCTGTGTGATGACGTGAGCAATGTAAGTGTCCAATCGGAATTGGTTCACTGTCACATGGTTTTCCAAAATCCAATCATAGGGCAGATTCACCTCACATGACACACCAAAGATTGTTTTTAGGAGTGATGTGTTACTAGTTGGCCTGTTTGAATAGCCCCCTGGCTGCTCCAGTGCGCCCTGCAACATTACGTACAGCGAAAGTGAAAGTGAGCAGATGGAGAGTCTCTCATACAATCTCACATGTTCAAACAGTGTGTAAGTATCAGGATTGCTTGACTAGTTTTCCTGAATGTTGCTGGATAAGCCTGTGGCAAGCTCTCTCAATCCGGCATAAAGCACTGTTTACCATATCAATAGAGCGAGGAGGGAGGGGCCGCTCCTCAAACTGAAAGAGCCTCGAAGTGTGAATGTTGCTTTCAGAGCAGGAGTGAACAAACACAGTCAACTTCATAGTAGAAGTTTGTGATGTGACCTTTGTGTAGTAGCAGACAGAAATTGCTTTGAGATGAAGACAAACAAAATGCATAGACCAAAATTATTATTATTATTACTTTCCATTTCAGTCACAGGTTAAATGTTTGTCTACAGCCTTTGAACTGGAAATTTGTGCAGTTTATAGCTCCACATGATGGCATTTATTTTTTGGCAAAATCACAAACAATAAAGTTGCGTGCACTTGGTTAAAGATCAGTAGAAAAGACCATTCAGGAACAGAACATGGGAGTGTTAATATGGCGGCCGATTTGCTTCAAAAATATTGGCCGATGAGCTATCCAGTGTTATATAGAGATCAGTGTCACCACATAGTTGGTCCCTGTGTTGTGGGGCTAAGGTCCCAGCTGCCACACCTGTGTTGATGCTCCCTCATATATCATATGCCTGCAGGCACCTCTTGTGCTGGCATCCATTTGGGATGGGTGAATGTCTTGGGGTGCATGCAATGTTGCAGCCCCTGCATTTGGCTTAAGTGGCCCAGGGTGCTTTGGGCATTGCTTTTTCATGCTCTGTTATCTGCAGAACCGTGAAGCTCCTTCATATCTTTGGAGGAATTGTATCACTCTCCTGACTCTGTATGCTGATACCAGTTCTCCCACACACATAGAGGTACTTACATACCACCATAGAGGGTGCACAATTTGTTTTTACCTGAATTTTCAGAGTTTCAGTGATCAATGTTGTCTGGCTCCTTTCTAATCTGGGGTGTATTCACAAAAAAAAAAAAAAACAGGTTAACCTATCTTTATTTGAGGTGCATCAGGAAGGGCATCTGTTGTAAAACTTGTGCCAATTTAACATGCAGATCCACCTCAGAATTGCTGTGGCGACCCCAAGTGCAAACAAAGGGAGCAGCCTAAGGGTCTTACTTTTTATCTAAAGTTAGGATAACCACAAACAAAATTATAATAAATACATACCCTGAAACATAATTGCATCCCCCTGATTTGACTTCTCTGGTGTTCACATATGGCAACCATGTAGAATATTGTTCTGCTGTTTGGCACTGCTCTGGATTTACATGGCTTTATATGTAAACAAAGTCTTTGTCCATTTCAATACCTCCTAGCCTACGAGAATCACATGATGGCTGGTAAACATCCGCTAGCCTTTGTCACATTTGTGTTGCTTGATTCATTCATTTGTCTCTCCACAGTCAATAAGAATAGATTAAAAATACTTTTTTTTTAATTCCCAAGAGGACTAATTTCATTTTTACAAGGAGACTTTTTTCAGATGTGGGACCATCATTTTCCTGAAACTTTCACGCTCCTCCATGATGACAGACTTTGAGATAATGAAAACAACAGCAACTAACACTGAAACAAAATGTCAAAATAAAGTACATTATCCAGGTGCTTCTAAGCAAAAAGCATTCCTCCTACCAAAAGTGCATTGATAGGCAAAAACATAAAAAAAAAATGGATGTTGATGACACAATGCATTCTGGTCAAATGTTCCCTATATGTGGTTGGGCGAATTATAGCACAGTTTTAGCTGTCGGCTTGTTTATGTAGTTGCATTTATGTTGCTCTGAATCACTTATCATCATTGCCTGTCTGTATAATATACACTTTGCACATTGCTCTAGCCTAACGGAGACGGCAGTTTGGTACCACACCAATTTGCACCTTCACAAGATTTAGAACTGAGTGGATGTTTTACACTGACTGGAGTGGAAATATTGCCACAAACACCAACTGGAAGACTGAGTCTAATGACAGCTATAGACCCTTTGCAGTCATGTGACCCGGCCACTTTTCGACCACTCTCCATCGCCATGTTGCCAGTCATGCGCAGTGCTTCCAGCATTATTCGCACGGGAAACAACATACCAGGCATCTTTCCAGCACTGAGTTACAGCGGTACAAGGAGAAAATTGCTGTTTTGGGCGCTTGTACACACCACCGGCGTGCTGATTTCTTTGTTGACTGCACCTGGAGCAACATTATCACCACATGTGTAAGTACACTCAAGACTTAATAAGTTAAGTAAGGACTGCAGATTTACAGATTTATTGCAGAGACTCTTTTTTTTTTTCATGTTCCCATCACAGCTTCATAATGAAATGAGTAACATTTTCATGAGGCATTATAATTTATTTATTTGACTATTTCTAACGCTACCCTTAGTGTTATCATTTGTCTTTAACTTTATTGAATTTGATGTACACTGCTGTGGGATTGTTGGGCAAAAAACAGCGTTCTGTACCCACTGGAATCCTGTAGAAGCTCACATTCTCCTTCTGTTCAGGTCTGTTGTGACAGTGAACTGCACAAGTCTCTGGCATGTGTATTAGAGGAAACAAAAATGGTAAAAAAAAAAAAAACAGAGGAAAGATGAGTTGAGATGGCTTGTTTACACAGCCAAGTGTATTGTGACTGGATAAACTTGACCTTTGGCTGTGCGTGGCACCCCTGCACATGACCTGTGATGTCACATGCAAAGCTTCTATAGATTACAAAATATGTAAATGAGTAAATTGATAATTTGGACTCTGACTCAACTCAGATGTTAGAGGAAATAGAAGTAAATTCTATAAATTAAGCAACTGAGTGGAATAAGGAGTGGAATAGGTGTGAGTTTGATTCCTGGTAATACCTGTATGGATCCTCAACCTCCTTGACTTACAGAACTTGGGAATAAGCACTGGCACCAATAAGCCTCAGAGCCTCTTTAAGACTGATATCTTCTTCCATCTCAAAGAAGGGATAAATTAAACAAACAGTAATTCAATTCTGATGCCACTGTTTCCTCTAAGAGTTGACAAAGAGTCAGCTGTTGTTAAATATGACATATATTTCTCAAAAATCTAAACATTAAAAACATTAAATATTAAAAAAAATGATCACAGTCTTAGCCTTACCTGTGTCTGGGAACAACCAAAGCTTCTCCTTTCTACCACCACATGATGACATCATACCTAACATCCCCACACAGTATAGTATGTGCAGCTGTCATTAAAATAATGTGATTAATCATTTGATTGATGCAGCAAACATGATTCTGCTTACAACCAAATAATGGATCAATCAGGGCCAGGAGAGACATCATTTAGAAACACAGGAGAAGCTATAAATTATCAGTGATTGCCTAACACATGATTAATGCTCCCGTGTACATTGCCCTAATGTGATTCATCAGTGTTTTGTATGTAATCGGTGTATATAAAGGGGGATAAATTAGATGGGTGCACCTGCAGTGAAATGTTCTCAAGGTGGCTGTGTGTCGTTATTGTGCATAGAGGGCATCTCTACTTCAATTTAAGTTTTTGGAGATGAACAATTCCATTCAGTTCCGAAGTATTATTTGAGGAGATGAGAATTCTGTTAATATGAATATTGTCCTATGCAGGCTCTCGGGCCTGTTGGTGCCAGTGATTGTTCGTGGATCCCATACTGTGACACTGGTTAGAGTCTATGACACCAACTGGACAGGATGCCAGTCCATCGCAGTTTACTTCCCTTGCAAAGAGTGGTACTCATGTACAATTGGGTGGAGTGAGAGAATGCAGATGAAGTTTATTGTCAAAGCACACACATAATTACAGTGAGGAAAATAAGTACACTCAACAAAAATATAAATGCAACACTTTTGGTTTTGCTCCCATTTTGTATGAGATGAACTCAAAGATCTAAAACCTTTTCCACATACACAATATCACCATTTCCCTCAAATATTGTTCACAAACCAGTCTAAATCTGTGATAGTGAGCACTTCTCCTTTGCTGAGATAATCCATCCCACCTCACAGGTGTGCCATACCAAGATGCTGATTAGACACCATGATTAGTGCACAGGTGTGCCTTAGACTGCCCACAATAAAAGGCCACTCTGAAAGGTGCAGTTTTATCACACAGCACAATGCCACAGATGTCGCAAGATTTGAGGGAGCGTGCAGTTGGCATGCTGACAGCAGGAATGTCAACCAGAGCTGTTGCTCATGTATTGAATGTTCATGTCTCTACCATAAGCCGTCTCCAAAGTCGTTTCAGAGAATTTGGCAGTACATCCAACCAGCCTCACAACCGCAGACCACATGTAACCACACCAGCCCAGGACCTCCACATCCAGCATGTTCACCTCCAAGATCGTCTGTGACCAGCCACTCGGACAGCTGCTGAAACAATCGGTTTGCATAACCAAAGAATTTCTGCACAAACTGTCAGAAACCGTCTCAGGGAAGCTCATCTGCATGCTCGTCGTCCTCATCGGGGTCTCGACCTGATTCCAGTTCGTCGTTGTAACCGACTTGAGTGGGCAAATGCTCACATTCGCTGGCGTTTGGCACGTTGGAGAGGTGTTCTCTTCACGGATGATGCGAAGGAGATGTGTTGCACTGCATGAGGCAAATGGTGGTCACACCAGATACTGACTGGTATCCCCCCCAATAAAACAAAACTGCACCTTTCAGAGTGGCCTTTTATTGTGGACAGTCTAAGGCACACCTGTGCACTAATCATGGTGTCTAATCAGCATCTTGGTATGGCACACCTGTGAGGTGGGATGGATTATCTCAGCAAAGGCGAAGTGCTCACTATCACAGATTTCGACTGGTTTGTGAACAATATTTGAGGGAAATGGTGATACTGTGTATGTGGAAAAAGTTTTAGATCTTTGAGTTCATCTCATACAAAATGGGAGCAAAACCAAAAGTGTTGCGTTTATATTTTTGTTGAGTATATTTAAACACCCTGCAATTTTGCAAGTTCTCCCACTTAGAAATCATGGAGGGGTCTGAAATTTTCATCTTAGGTGTATGTCCACTGTGAGAGACATAATCTAACAAAACAAATCCGGAAATCACAATGTATGATTTTTTAATAATTTATTATTTGTATGTTACTGCTGCAAATAAGTATTTCAACACCTGTGAAAATTAATGTTAATATTTGGTACAGTAGCCTTTGTTTGCAATTATAGAGGTCAAACGTTTCCTGTAGTTTTTCACCAGGTTGTCACGTACTGCAGCAGGGTCCACTCCTCCACACAGATCTTCTCTAGATCTTTCAGGTCTGGAATTTCAGCTCCCTCCAAAGATTTTCTATTGAGTTCAGGTCTGGAGACTGGCCAGGCCACTCCAGGACCTTGAAATCCTTCTTACGGAGCCCCTCCTTAGTTGCCCTGGCTGTGTGTTTGGGGTCATTGTCATGCTGGAAGACCCAGCCATGACCCATCTTCAATGCTCTTACTGAGGGAAGGAGGTTGTTTGACAAAATCTCACAATACATGACCCCATCCATCATCCCTTCAATACAATGCAGTCGTCCTGTCCCCTTTGCAGAAGAGCACCCCCAGAGTATGATGTTTCCACCCCCATGCTTCATGGTTGGGATGGTTTTCTTGGGGTTGTTCTCATTCTCTAAACATGGTAAGTGGAGTTGATTCCAAAAAGCTCTATTCTGGTCTCATCTGACCACATGACCTTCTCCCATGCTTCCTCTGGATCATCCAGATGGTCACTGGTTATCTTCAAACGGGCCTGGACATGTGCTGGCTTGAGCAGGGGGACCTTGCTGCCCTGCGGGATTTTAAACCATGACAGCATCGTGTGTTACTAATGTAATATTTGTGACTGTGGTCTCAGCTCTCTTCAGGTCATTGACCAGGTCCTCCTGTGTAGTTCTGAGCTTTCTCAGAATCATCCTTACCCCACAAAGTGAGATCTTGCATGGAATCCCAGATTGAGGGAGATTGACAGCCATCTTGTGTTTCTTCCAGTTTCTAATAAATAATCATAACTGTTGTTGTCTTCTACCAAGCTGCTTGCCTGTTGTCCTGTAGTCCATCCCACCCTTGTGCAGGTGTACAGTTTTGTCCCTGGTGTCCTTAGACAGCTCTTTGGTCTTGGCTATGGTGGACAGGTTGGAGTGTGATTGATTGAGAGTGTGAACAGGTGTCTTTTATACAGGTAACAAGTTCAAACAGGTGCAATTAATACAGGTAAAGAGTGCAGAATAAGAGGGCATCTTAAAGAAAAAATTAACAGGTCTGTGTGAGCCAGAATTCTTGCTGGTTGGTAGGTGTTCAAATACTTATTTGCAGCAGTAACATACAAATAAATTATTAAAAAAATCATGCACTCACAGTGGACATGCACTTAAGATGAAAATTTCAGACCCCTCCATGATTTGTAAATGGGAGAACTGGCAAAACTGCAGGATGTTCAAATGCTTATTTTCCTCACTGTAACATGACATCCAACCCACGACTTCGTATTGGCTGGCCAACTCCTATCCGAATGAGAGCGATTTGACTGATTACTGTATTTTCTGAAGTCTTTCTTTACTACTTTGGGAAGTCCTGTGATCTATATTCCAGTGTGGCAATGTATACACCACAAAAAGCACGTCTTCATTAATAATAATAATAATAATAATAATAATAATAATAATAATAATAATAATAATAATAATAATATTTTATAATAATAATAATAATAATAACTATTTATATTGGACTTTGCCAGGAAACAATGCATTAAGCAAAATAAACAAGTAATAAAAGCAAGAATGCAAATAATTAAAACTACACTATAATAATGTACATAAATTACAAATTTTAGAGCTGATTTAAAAAAAAAAAAATCAAATGACATGTTTTTATTGTAATGTTTCGAACATTGTGGGCCAGTAATTTGTTTCCATCTGGCAATGTGTTCTCCACTACACATGTATTTCTCCAGCTTGCTTAATTTAACAGTCCTCATGTAACACATCACAAGCTCAACGGTTCCTGCATGAATCCACTGTTCACTTTTCCATGTTGCTGTGGTCCAACATTCCATACCCATTATTTTTGTTCAAACTGCATCAAGTAATATATGTTGTCCAACTTGCTTATTTTTTATGTAAACCTCCTTATTTGAAGTAACAGCACAGGCTGTAGTGTGCACATGTGTTACACCGAGTTCCTGACAGGTGTTAAACTGCCCCAAGGAAACACTGTGTTACAAAGTGAGTTCTACATACAGAAAACAAGGTATAGCTTATATTCTGGGGCAACAGTCAGGGATTCATGTTCCCTTGCCTTTGCTTGTGATAAACAATATGTATGATCTTTCATTTCACAGAAATGAGGGTTCCAAAATTGCTAGTCTAAACTAGCAACCACTAGACAGCAACAGAACAACCACTCCACCCCTTCAGTTTTCCAGCTGTGCAGCAAAATGCAAAAAGCAGAGTAAGTATATCCCTTTTGGACTGCTGTATCAACATGTCATGGCAACATGGCAACTTTCATGAGGTGGCCTGCTCCCATTCCTGCTCATAAATGGCACCACATCCTGCACACTATAGCTTTGAAGTAAATGCAAAATGTCAACTCTACATACTCTGTGTTGACATAAACAATACACACCTGACAGCTAACTGCAGCAGTTGCATAAAAATGATTCCAAGCTTCCGTGTTGCATTCACCTCCACAAAATACCAAGAAATGGTTCTTCACATATCACACCTACAGTGGATTTAGCCGCTGTAGATGTTTAATCATTTATCTACAAGCTGGTGTATCAAAGTTTTTGCCTCAACTCAGCAAAGTCTTTGTTCTGCCCTTCTCCCCCTCACTTGCCAAAGCACGAACACTTCTTTCAGCTTGATGAATGCGTTTCTTGAATCAGGGTTTCACCTAAAGCTGAACCAGTATCTGTTTTTCAGTCTTGCCTACTACATTTTTAACTGTGTTGTGACAACTGTTTTGATGTTGCTACCTCACACTGTAGCCAGAAAGCTGAAGACAGTCGTACACAAGGTAACAAGCAGTTGTACACCATATGTCCCTGATTGGGGCTGACTCTTGTAGATACACGGAAGACTGACAATCACAATAATGTGAAGGTGAGAACAATACCCTCAATACATACAGTAAAATGCAAAGGAAAACACATTTTCTATTCAAAAAGATACTTAGAGAATGTGTATTTGTAATCCTCACTTATAAAATGATAGCGCAATGTTTCAAACTGTTCAAGTAAATTTAACTTTGTACACAATATCCAGCCTTGTTTAATATGTTTGATTCATGTTGTTACTCTGAATATTTTCAGGTGGCCTGCCTAAAATGTGTTAAGAGGAAAAATGTTACATTTAAATAACATGTTCTGGATTGGACATTCATGTGTCTTCTTCAGCTCATAGATCATATGTAATACAAAAAGATTTCATTGTCCATATTGTTTATTTGGGCTTTATTTCCACCTGACGCATAGCAACTACACTGTAAAACATTGCAGCACATTTTTCCATACTGAGACTTTTTCCATACATGTACACATGCATGAAAGATAAAATTTCTTTCACATTTGAAAGTGTTATGTAGGGTGGTATCATTTATCCACTGTCAACGTTTGATCCAGATATGATCTGGATTACAGATTTTGTAGCCATTTAAATTTAACATTGAAAACCAATGTTAATGTATATTTTATATACCCAACCACTCTCATATTTGACATTGAGGTGCAGACTGGCACTCACTATTGCCGGATCAGACTCAGTAAGTCTTATCCGGATCTGATCCGTAATGTGGATTTTGTGGACATGTGAATTTAATATTGAAAAGCCTATTTGATGTACATTTTGCATTATATCTCAGAAAATTCATTGAGAGTGCCAGTTGACACCTCATTGTCACAAATGACAGGGACTGAGGTACTTTGATTAACTCTGATCTGCATTTGATTTGTATTGTGGATTTAGCAAATACTTGATTTTAACATTGAAAAGCCTGTTTGATCTATATTTTGTATTATATTTTTAGATTATGAAAGGCAACTTCTAACAGGACTTTGTCTTTGAATTTTTTTTTTTCCCCAGGCAAAATTTGTGGATTGGAAACTAGCGTTGGCAGAGGCTTGCGCTTTATGAGTGTGGTGCTATAGTTATGATATACACTCAACAAAAATATAAACGCAACACTTTTGGTTTTGCTCCCATTTTGTATGAGATGAACTCAAAGATCTAAAACTTTTTCCACATACACAATATCACCATTTCCCTCAAATATTGTTCACAAACCAGTCTAAATCTGTGATAGTCAGCACTTCTCCTTTGCTGAGATAATCCATCCCACCTCACAGGTGTGCCATATCAAGATGCTGATTAGACACCATGATTAGTGCACAGGTGTGCCTTAGACTGCCCACAATAAAAGGCCACTCTGAAAGGTGCAGTTTTGTCTTATTGGGGGGGATACCAGTCAGTATCTGGTGTGACCACCATTTGCCTCATGCAGTGCAACACATCTCCTTTGCATAGAGTTGATCAGGTTGTCAATTGTGGCCTGTGGAATGTTGGTCCACTCCTCTTCAATGGCTGTGCGAAGTTGCTGGATATTGGCAGTATACGCCGGTCCAGAGCATCCTAAACATGCTCAATGGGTGACATGTCCGGTGAGTATGCCGGCCATGCAAGAACTGGGACATTTTCAGCTTCCAAGAATTGTGTACAGATCCTTGCAACATGGGGCCGTGCATTATCCTGCTGCAACATGAGGTGATGTTCTTGGATGTATGGCACAACAGTGGGCCTCAGGATCTCGTCACGGTATCTCTGTGCATTCAAAATGCCATCAACAAAATGCACCTGTGTTCTTCGTCCATAACAGACGCCTGCCCATACCATAACCCCACCGCCACCATGGGCCACTCGATCCACAACACTGACATCAGAAAACCGCTCACCCACACGACGCCACACACGCTGTCTGCCATCTGCCCTGGACAGTGTGAACCGGGATTCATCCGTGAAGCGAACACCTCTCCAACGTGCCAAATGCCAGCGAATGTGAGCATTTGCCCACTCAAGTCGGTTACGACGACGAACTGGAGTCAGGTCGAGACCCCGATGAGGACGACGAGCATGCAGATGAGCTTCCCTGAGACGGTTTCTGACAGTTTGTGCAGAAATTCTTTGGTTATGCAAACCGATTGTTTCAGCAGCTGTCCGAGTGGCTGGTCTCAGACGATCTTGGAGGTGAACATGCTGGATGTGGAGGTCCTGGGCTGGTGTGGTTACACATGGTCTACAGTTGTAAGGCTGGTTGGATGTACTGCCAAATTCTCTGAAACGCCTTTGGAGACGGCTTATGGTAGAGAAATGAACATTCAATACACGAGCAACAGCTCTGGTTGACATTCTTGCTGTCAGCATGCCAATTGCACGCTCCTTCAAATCTTGCGACATCTGTGGCATTGTGCTGTGTGATAAAACTGCACCTTTCAGAGTGGCCTTTTATTGTGGGCAGTCTAAGGCACACCTGTGCACTAATCATGGTGTCTAATCAGCATCTTGATATGGCACACCTGTGAGGTGGAATGGATTATCTCAGCAAAGGAGAAGTGCTCACTATCACAGATTTAGACTGGTTTGTGAACAATATTTGAGGGAAATGGTGATATTGTGTATGTGGAAAAAGTTTTAGATCTTTGAGTTCATCTCATACAAAATGGGAGCAAAATCAAAAGTGTTGCGTTTATATTTTTGTTGAGTGTAAAATGTCAATTTCTACACATGCCTGTGCTGTATTTTATTTAACCTGACCACATTTTCAAAATTTTAGTCTCCCATCTTCAGTATTTCTGTAAAAATGTACTAATTATGCTGTTTTGCTATGCAAATTACTGTCTCTCTGAAGTGGAAACTTATCACTTCCTGATTGCTCTTCTTTTTCATCTGTACCAGCGGGAAGTTAAAATTCATTATATGTGGAAGCAATTATCATATCCTTCAAAAATGTTGGAGCATTAGTCTGCCACAGTTCATCCACCATTGCAGCTTCTCCTGTCTCTCCCCCACTTTTCTGCACTGGGTGTGAAATGTTGAATGTGAAATGTCGGCCTCCTTTAGCAGTAACGGTACTTGTAATAAGTTAGCTTGTCTGTAGCTTTGGAGGCCAGGCTGGGCAAATTGGAGACTCGGCTCTGCACCTTGGAAAATCCTACAGCTAGCCAGGCCCCTGTAGTTGGTGCGGACCAAGGTAGTTTAGCCGTCGTTAGCTGTCCCCCAGCAGATCCCAAGCAGCCGGGAAAGCAGGCTGGCTGAGCGACTGTGAGGAAGAAGCATAGTTCTAAATAGAAACCCCCTGTACACCACCAACCCGTTCACATCTCTAACCGTTTTTCCCCACTCGGCGACACACCTGCCGAGGATCAAACTCTGGTTATTGGCGATTCTGTTTTGAGAAATGTGCAGGTAGCGACACCAGCAACCATAGTCAAATGTCTTCCGGGGGCCAGAGCAGGCGACATTGAACTAAATTTGAAACTGCTGGCTAAGGCTAAGTGTAAATTTGGTAAGATTGTAATTCATGTCGGCAGTAATGACGCCCGGTTACGCCAATCGGAGGTCAGTAAAATTAATATTGAATTGGTGTGTAACTTTGCAAAAACAATGTCGGACTCTGTAGTTTTCTCTGGGCTCCTCCCCCATCGGACCGGGAGTGACATGTTTGCATTATAAACATTGAACATTGAATTGCCAGCAATTCAATGTTCTCCTTGAATTGCTGGCTGTCTGAGTGGTGTCCAAAAAATGAGGTGGGCTTCAGAGATAATTGGCAAAGTTTCTGGGGAAAACCTGGACTTTTTAGGAGACACAGCATCCATCCCACTTTGGATGGAGCAGCTCTCATCTCTAGAAATCTGGCCAATTTTATTAAACCCTCCAAATCGTGACAATCCAGGGTTGGGACCAGGAAGCAAAGTTGTAGTCTTACACACCTCTTTGCAGCTTCTCTCCCCCTGCCATCCCCCCGATACACCATCCCTGTAGAGACAGTGCCTGCTCCCAGACCACCAGTAACCAGTAAAAATCTATTTCAGCATAAAAATTCAAAAAGAAAAAATAATATAGCACCTTCAACTGCACCACAGACTAAAACAGTTAAATGTGGTCTATTAAACATTAGGTCTCTCTCTTCTAAGTCCCTGTTAGTAGATGATATAATAATTGATCAACATATTGATTTGTTCTGCCTTACAGAAACCTGGTTACAGCAGGATGAATATGTTAGTTTAAATGAGTCAACACCCCCGAGTCACACTAACTGTCAAAATGCTTGAAGCACGGGTTGAGGAGGAGGAGTAGCAATCTTCCACTCCAGCTTATTAATTAATCAAAGACCCAGACAGAGCTTTAATTCATTGAAAGCTTGACTCTTAGTCTTGTCCATCCAAATCGGAAGTCTCAAAAACCAGTTTTATTTGTTATTATCTATCGTCCACCTGGTCGTTACTGTGAGTTTTGTTGTGATTTTTCAGACCTTTGTTTGACTTAGTGCTTAGCTCAGATAAGATAATTATAGTGGGTGATTTTAACATCCACATAGATGCTGAGAATGACAGCCTCAACACTGCATTTAATCTATTATTAGACTCAGTTGGCTTCGCTCAAAATGTAAATGAGCCCACCCACCACCTTAGCCACACTTTAGATCTTGTTCTGACATATGGCATAGAAATTGAAGACTTAACAGTATTCCATGAAAACCCCTTTTTGTCTGATCATTTCTTAACATTTACATTTACTTTAATCGACTACCCAGCAGTGGGGAATACATTTCATTACAGTAGAAGTCTTTCTAAAAGCGCTGTAACTAGGTTTAAGGATATGATTCCTTCTTTGTTATGTTCTTCAATGCCATATACCAACACAGTGCAGAGTAGCTACCTAAACTCTGTGAGTGAGATAGTTTATCTTGTCAATAGCTTTACATCCTCATTGAGCACAACTTTGGATGCTGTAGCTCCTCCGAAAAAGAGAGCCGTAAATCAGAAGTGCCTGACTCCGTGGTATAACCCACAAAATCGCAGCTTAAAGCAGATAACCCGTAAGCTGGAGAGGAAATGGCGTCTCACTAATTTAGAAGATCTTCATATAGCCTGGAAAAAGAGTCTGTTGCTCTATAAAAAAGCCCTCCATAAAGCTAGGACATCTTACTGTTCATCAGAACAGTAACATCCCCAGGTTTCTTTTCAGCACTGTAGCCAGGCTGACAAAGAGTCAGAGCTCTATTGAGTCGAGTATTCCTTTAACTTTAACTAGCAATGACTTCATGACTTTCTTTGCAAATAAAATTTTAACTATAAAAAAAAAAAATCATAATCATCCCAAAGACAAATCTTTATGTTCGTCTGCTTTCAGTAATGCTGGTATTTGCTTAGACTCTTTCTTTCTGATTGTTTTGTCTGAGTTACTTTTATTAGTCATTTCCTCCAAATCATCAACATGTCTATTAGACCCCATTCCTACCAGGCTGCTGAAGGAAGCCCTACCATTAATTAATGCTTCGATCTTAAATATGATCAGTCTGTCTTTATTAGTTGTCTATGTACCACAGGCTTTTAAGGTGGCAGTAATTAAACTATTACTTAAAAAGCCATCACTTGATCCAGCTATCTTAGCTAATTATATGCCAATCTCCAACCTTCCTTTTCTCTCAAAAATTCTTGAAAGGGTAGTTGTAAAACAGCTAACTGATCATTGGCAAAGGAATGGTCTATTTGAAGAGTTTCAGTCAGGTTTCAGAATTCATCATAGTACAGAAACAGCATTAGTGAAGGTTACAAATGATCTTCTTATGGCCTCAGACAGTGGACTCATCTCTGTACTCGTCCTGTTAGACCTCAGTGCAGCTTTTGATACTGTTGACCATAAAATTTTATTACAGAGATTAGAGCATGCCATAGGTATTAAAGGCACTGCGCTGCGGTGGTTTGAATCATATTTATCTAATAGATTACAATTTGTTCATGTAAATGGGGAGTCTTCTTCATGGACTAAGGTTAATTATGGAGTTCCACAAGGTTCTGTGCTAGGACCGATTTTATTCACTTTATACATGCTTCCCTTAGGCAGTATTATTAGAAAGAATTGCTTAAATTTTCATTGTTACGCAGATGATACCCAGCTTTATCTATCCATGAAGCCGAGGACACACACCAATTAGTTAACTGCAGGAATGTCCTTTCAGACATAAAGACATGGATGACCTCTAATTTCCTGCTTTAAATTCAGATAAAACTGAAGTTATTGTACTTGGCCCCACAAATCTTAGAAACATGGTGTCTAACCAGATCCTTACTCTGGGTGGCATTGCCCTGACCTCCAGTAATACTGTGAGAAATCTTGGAGTCATTTTTGATCAGGATATGTCCTTCAATGTGCACATTAAGCAAATATGTAAGACTGCTTTTTTGCATTTGCACAATATCTCTAAAATTAGAAAGGTCTTGTCTCAGAGTGATGCTGAAAAGCTAATTCATGCATTTATTTCTTCTAAGCTGGACTATTGTAATTCATTATTATCAGGTTGTCCTAAAAGTTCCCTGAAAAGCCTTCAGTTAATTCAAAATGCTGCAGCTAGAGTACTGACAGGGACTAGGAGAGAGCATATTTCACCCATATTGGCTTCTCTTCATTGGCTCCCTGTTAATTCCAGATTAGAATTTAAAATTCTTTTTCTTACTTATATGGTTTTGAATAATCAGGTCCCATCTTATCTTAGGGACCTCATAGTACCATATCACCCCAATAGAGCGCTTCGCTCTCAGACTGCAGGCTTAGTTCCTAGGGTTTGTAAGAGTAGAATGGGAGGCAGAGCCTTCAGCTTTCAGGCTACTCTCCTGTGGAACCAGCTCCCAATTCGTATTAGGGAGACAGACACCCTCTCTACATTTAAGATTAAGCTTAAAACTTTCCTTTTTGAAAAAGCTTATAGTTAGGGCTGGATCAGGTGACCCTGAACCATCCCTTAGTTATGCTGCTATAGACTTAGACTGCTGGGGGGTTTCCCATGATGCACCCAGTGTTTATTTTTATTCACCTCTTTTTGCTCTGTATGCACCACTCTGCTTTTAATCATTGGTGATTGATCTCTGCTCTCTTCCACAGCATGTCTTTTTCCTGATTCTCTCCCCTCAGCCCCAACCAGTCCCAGCAGAAGACTGCCCCTCCCTGAGCCTGGTTCTGCTGGAGGTTTCTTCCTGTTAAAAGGGAGTTTTCCTTCCCACTGTCACCAACTGCTTGGTCATAGGGGGTCGTTTTGACCGTTGGGGTTTTTCTGTAATTATTGTATGGCTTTTGCCTTACAATATAAAGTGCCTTGGGGCAACTGTTTGTTGTGATTTGGCGCTATATAAATAAAATTGATTTGATTTGATACAGAAAAAAATTATTTATTAATATGAGTTCCTGGTTGAGTGCCATTGCATTGGAGTTTACTCCGGTAGATGAGAGGGTTGCCTACTTGGGGTATTCTGACTGTTGTTTATGCATATGCACAAATCAGCCGTTCGGAATATTCGAACTTCTGGAGTCCTGCATGGGGCTTCAATGGGGGAATCCATTCTCTTCTGCTGGAGGAATTTAATTCACACATGGGCAATAACAGAGATATCCAGAAAGGCATGAGTGGGAGGCATCAGCCTCCCTGATCTAAAGCTGAGTGGTTGTTTGTTATTGGACTTTTGTGGTAGTCATGGACTGTCCATAACAAACACCATGTTCAAACATAAGAATGCTCATAAGTGTACATGGTACCAGAGCACCCTAGGTCGAAGGTCAGTGACTGATTTTGTGATTGTATCAACTGATCTGAGGCCACAGGTTCTGGACACTCGAGTGAAGAGTGGGGAGGAGCTGTCAGCTGATCACCATCTGGTGGTGAGTTGGATCAGAGGACGCTGGAGCATTTTGGACAGATCTGGTAAGCTCAAAAGGATTGTGTGGGTGAACTGGGAACAGCTGGAGGTGCCCAATGTCTGACAGATCTTTAACTCACTCCTCTGGTGGACCTTTTCTAACATCCCTGTAGAGGTTGGGTGCATTTAACCAGAATAGGCAATGTTCAAAGCTTTCATTGCTGAAGCTGCAGCAGGGAGCTGTGGACTGAATGTCTTAGTACCACAATGGACGGTAACCCTCAAACACCATGGTGGACACCGTTGTTAATGGAAGTTATCCCGCTGAAGGAGTCCCTCCAGGATATGTTATCTCCAAGGACTCTGGAGACAGTTGCAAGGTACTAACAGGCCCAAAGGGTGGCAGCCTCTGTTGTGGGAGAGGCAAAGCGGCACGTGTGGGAGGAGTTCAGAGTAACCATGGAGAAGGATGTTTGGTCATCACCAAGGTGCTTCTTGAGGAGCGTGGCGCACCTCAGTAGAGGAAAACAGGGAACCATCCAAGCTGTATACATTAAAGATGCGACTCTGCTGACCTCAGTTGAGGAGGTAATTGGTCACTGGAAGGAGCACTTTGAGGAACTCCTGCATCAGACTGCAGCACCCCCTGTAGTAGAGGCAGAGCGGAGAGCTGAGGTGGGATCATCATCATCGGTTTCCCTGGTGGAAGTAACTGAGGTAGTCAAACAGCTCTGCACTGGCAAAGCCCAGAGAGTAAGCTGAGCGACCTTATGTCAAAAACTGATTTATGGCCCTGTCAGCCAATCAGATCGACTATGTCACTAAGCCCCAACCCTAATCCCGCCCCTTATGACATCACAGCCAATCAGGATTGATTACGTCACTATATCCCGCCCCTAAGCCCCGCCCATAACCACGCCCCTAACACATCCCCTAGTCCTGCCTCCAAGCCCCGCCCCTGGCTCCTCCCCTAGCCCCGCCCCTGGCTCATCCCCTGGCCCCACCCCTGGCTCCTCCCCTAACCCTGCCCCCAAGCTCCACCCCTAACCCCACCCCTAGCACCTCCCCTAACCCCGCCCCAAGATCCGCCTCCAAGCCCTACCTCCCCTCCCAACCGGGTCTAATATTTTAATGTCATTTTATTTCATGAATTAAAGAACAATTAAAAAAATACCTAGATCTTTTTTAATGTATTAAATAATTAACTAATTCTGAAATAATTAAACATAAATCAGTGTCTAATATTTAATACCCCTTTAATATTTTTTTAATTCTTAAATTAAAGCGCGTCCTTTTATGGTTTTTAATGCCTCAATTAAAGAAGGATTAAAAAATACCCGTATCTTTTGCACAATTATGGGAGGTTTTCTTCAATTTAGTGATTAAACACGAATATTTTAATACCCCTTTAATATTTTTTTAATTCTTAAATTAATGCGTCTCCTTTTCTGTTTTTTAATTCTTAAATTAAAGAAGGGTTAAAAATAACCGTCTCTCGGCTGTAACGGCTGTAAGTCTGCAGCAAGATGGTCAAATACCCACGCATAGAGCTCCTCACGGAAACATGACCCCACGGCTGTAATACCTGTTGCAGACGCTAGCTGTGTGCGTGTGTGTCTGTCTGGGGGGGTGTGTGTGTGTGTTTCTGAGGTGTGTGTGTGTGTGTGTGTGTGTGCGTGTGTGTGTGTGTGTGTGTGTGACCTGCGCAGCGGGGGTGTCACGCCGGATGGTCTTTTATAACATAGTAGAGAAGATTGAATCTTTGGTTGAAGTTTGAATGTTTTATTACATCCGATTTCCTGATGACGGGGTCGTTCGCTGGGCTTGTTTGAAGACGGAAAAACAAAGCTTATTCTTAGTCACGATAGATGCAGTTTCTTTTAAGATATTACCCGGTCGATCAGGGGCTGCGGGACACCCGCTGATCGGAGATGCCGCCCGAGGTGATGAAGGCGGAAAAAACAAAGTTTCTTCTCAGTCACGTCCCCCTGTGGGAAGGAGTCACCGCTCATTTCCACTACGACCGGTGAAGAGTGAAGGCATCTGGACCTCGCGATGGGTATAAAATAGAATTAATTTGCGGTAAAAAAAAAAAAAATCCCCTGGTCCTGAAAAACCATGTTGTTTAATTAAGTTTTCTTGTCTTCGAGCAGAGTGCGAAAACCACATCAGCTTTCAGGGTAAGTGATTTAAGTAATCTTTTTTGATAGAAATGACTGTTTTTAAATGATGCATGCGGTCTGAAACGGTGTCTTTTTTAGACAAAACCACACAGACGCTCCAGAGTGCGTTCGGACCCGGCCTCGGTAATATATTTGAAATATTAGAGAATATCTGCTTGTGAGGGTGCTGCTTTTTTTTAATTTATTTATTTTAATTCTAGAAATCGAGTCAGAGCCCCCTGAAGAAGTTTGAAGGCTGGAAGCCCCGACTTCACCACGCAGATGTAAGTACACCGACCGAAATTAAATCACGGTTAAAACTCTGGAATAACCCGATTTTTTCTGTTACAGCCCGTGGAGAAGCGGGTCAGCGGCAGAGAACCGTAAAACGATCCACGGATTTACACGGTAAGGAGTCGGAGTTTATGTATTTATTTATTTTAAATATTTAATAACTAACGTTTTTCTCCTTTTTTTCAGCACGCGGTGGAGGGAGACCGTCTATTTTCCATCGAGACGCAAGGCTCGAAGATATTCTGAGCTGGGATTAATCTCATCTCGCAACTTTTTTGAAAATGTGTATTCTGCTTTTTTTTTTCTTATTCCGATGGAACGGGAGAATTCATTTTGAAGAGGTATATTAATTGATTTTCTTGAGGTAGATTCATCCTGGTACGGATTTTAAAAGATGGAAGGAGAGAATTCAGGTCGGGAAAATAACTTCGGACGTGTATTGGATTTAAACGCTTCAATAATCGACTCAGCGGGGAGCGCTCCTGGAACAGATGGCCCATTACCCGAGGCGTTAAATTCGCCACCTCGAAATCACATCGAGTCCGGAGAGAGACTTTTAAGCCTTGATCGTTTCAGTCTACAACGAGGCCGCTTTGATCAGCTCATATAACGACGCGGGTGATGTGACGGGCTTCCAAAATCTGCTAGAATGATTGATACAATCAAATTCCAACGTTTTATCCGACGAGTCTCTGGAATTAGTGGTCCAAGTCATCCGCAACCAGAACGGCGCGGGGAAACGCAGAATAGATGACCTCTTCCATCACGAGGTTCTGAGGAAAAAATCCAAATGCCTTAATATCGTGTATAATCCTGACAACAGTTTATGTTTCGTGATAAACCTCGTTCAATTATTGAATCCTCATCTGACTATGCACGAGGCGGAGCAGCGCGGGCAGGCGTTACAAATTAACGTCGGATTAACGGCTGCTACGCCGGGATCTTTAGAGCAGGTGGGAAAATTTGAAAACGTTCTGGGTTGTAAAATTGTGGTGTTTTTCAGAGCTGAAGGGGAGAGAAAGCTGACAAAATTCCAAACAGGAATACCGGCGCAGCAGAAAACTCTTTTGGTTTTTCTGTTTAATAATCATTTTTACGGAATCACCAATTTTTGGGAGTGAGATATGTATGTGAGTTTTGCTTTGAGGGATACAATAACCCCGCCTCCCATAATTGTCCATCATATTGTAAAATTTGTGAATCCACGCAGTGTTACGAGAAAAATAACCCGGTATTCTGCAGCGAATGTAACAAGAAGTGTCGCTCGCCCGCCTGTTACAGCCTGCATAAACAGCCGAAGTATCGTCCTTCTGCCGGTAAGTTTGTTAATGTGTGTGATAACAGAAAAAAATGCCCTCGATGTAAACGCGAGTATTACGTAGCATTTTCTAAAAACAGCGCTCCGCACGTGTGTAAGCAGAAGAGGTGTCATATATGCGGCGAGGCTCTCCAGGAGCCGGGCGAGGGTCACCTCTGCTATATGACGCTGCTCAAAGCTGAAGAGACGCATTCAGAGAAATACGTTTTTTTATGACTTTGAAATGTATGTCGATAATAATGGGGAACACGTGCCGTTTTACGTCAGTGCTGTAACAAAGACGGGTGATTTTTGGAGCGCATGGGGGACAGACTGCGTATCCCGCTTCTTTAAACATTTTAGAACGAGAAAATTCAAGGAATACGTGTTCATCGCTCACAACTCAAAAGGTTTTGACGGCTATCTGCTTCTAAAGTATTTAGTCCAGCAGGGTGTAACCCCCGCTGTGATTATGACCGGGAGTAAACTATTACTCATGACAGACACCGCCTTTAAACAGAAATATATAGATTTGTTATCTTTCCTTACAATGCGCTTATCTCAGATGCCTAAAGCCCTGGGAATCCGGCTGAAAGACGAAATCGTCCGCAAAGGTTACTTTCCGCACCTGTTCATTTCAGAAAAAAATCTGAACTATGTCGGTCCGTACCCTGACTCTGCAGCTTACGGGGTCGCAAATATGTCAGAGGGAGAAAGAGAGGAATTTAACGCGTGGTACATGAGCAAAAAAAAAACGCGATTTTTGATTTTAAAGCCGAGGCCATTATGTATTGTGATAACGATACAAAAATCCTGGCTGCAGCCTGCTCCAAATTTATGGCTGAATTCATCGCTGAAACACGCGTGGATCCTTTTACCTGCGTTACAATCTCCTCGGCGTGTATGAAAGTCTTCCAAACTAACTTTTTCGCTCCAAAAACGCTGGCGATCCGCTCCGCCGACAATTATAGAACGAAGCATAAAAAATATTCGGACGTGGCCGTGCAGTGGTTAGAATGGGTTGCTGAGACGCGAAACATTACCATCGATCACGCTCTAAACAGGGGCGAGAAAAACATAGGAGGTTATTATGTTGATGGGTATGCTCAGATTGACGGGCGGATAAAAGTGTGGGAGTTTCTCGGATGTTTTTACCACGGGTGTGCAACGTATTTTACACAGCACGAAATAAACCCTCTCACAAACACCTCATTTGGAGAGCTCCACGCAGCGTGTCAGAAAAAAATAGCCTTTCTGCGGGCTATGCCGGGCGTCACCCTCAGCGTAATTTGGGAACATCAGTGGCTTGAAATGAGGCTGAGGGATGAGAGTGTTCGTCATTTCCTCAGCCGCAGGGGGTTACCGCCGCCCCTCGAACCTCGCGACGCTTTATACGGAGGTCGGGACTTGCGCGTCCTGTCTGAGGTACACGGCTAAGCAAGATGAGAGGGTCTATTACGTCGACGTGACCTCGCTGTATCCTTACATTAACGTAAATTTCACATATCCTACGGGGCATCCGGAAATTATCGAGAGAAATTTCCGAGACCCCAGGACTTATTTCGGGCTCATCAAAGCCGTCGTGTATCCGCCCCGGGGGCTAAAATTCCCCATCCACCCACACAGAACTCCTCACGGTAAACTGCTGTTTACTCTGTGTCGCACCTGCGCTGATGAAAATAATCAAGCGGGAGCGTGCACACACAGCCAGCAGCAGAGAGCTCTGTCTGGGACTTGGACGACCCCGGAATTCCACAAAGCTCTGGATACAGGCTACGTTGTAGCTAAGATTTTTGAAGTCTGGCATTTTGAGGAAAAAAGTGATAAAATCTTTGAGGGGTACATAAACACCTTCTTAAAACACAAGCAGGAAGCCTCCGGTTTCCCTCCCGAATTTGATAAAGACCCCGAGAGCAGAGAAAAATATATCACGGACTACTGGCTGAATCAGAAGATTCGTTTAGACCCAGAAAAAATCAGTCACAATCCGGCAAAACGACAGATGGCTAAGATCTGCCTCAACTCCTTCTGGGGGAAATTCGCCCAGAGGTCTGCGTCAGATTTGACCTCTGGGCGAATTTCCCCAGAGGTCCCCATAGAGGTCAGACGTACCTGGTTCCACGCCGCGGGACCGGACACGTCTGGAGGCGGGGTGTGCAGGGGGTCAGGGGGCTCTTCAGTATCAGACTGGACCGTCAAATTTATCGCGTTAATCGCAGAAATGATGTAGGGGTTAATTTCTTCCGATTCTCGTTCAGCCACCAAATTGTTAAGAGCATCATTTAGCGGTGTTAAATGAACACGGCTTAAAAGTCTCTCGCTGGACTCGAAGTTATTTCGAGGCAGCGAATTTAACGCCTCGGGTAATGGGCCATCTGCTCCAGGAGCGCTCCCCACTGAGTCGATTATTGAAGCGTTTAAATCCAATACACGTCCGAAGTTATTTTCCCGACCTGAATTCTTTCCTTCCATCTTTTAAAATCCGTACCAGGATGAATCTACCTCAAGAAAATCAATTAATATACCTCTTCAAAATGAATTATCCCGTTCCATCGGAATAAGAAAAAAAAAACAGAATACACATTTTCAAAAAAGTTGTGAGATGAGATTAATCCCAGCTCAGAATATCTTTGAGCCTTGCGTCTCGATGGAAAATAGACGGTCTCCCTCCACCGCGTGCTGAAAAAAAGGAGAAAAACATTAATTATTAAACATTTAAAATAAATAAATACATAAACTCTGACTCCTTACCGTGTAAATCCGTGGATCGTTTTACGGTTCTCTGCCGCTGACCCGCTTCTCCACGGGCTGTAACAGAAAAAATCGGGTTATTCCAGAGTTTTAACCGTGATTTAATTTCGGTCGGTGTGCTTACATCTGCGTGGTGAAGTCGGGGCTTCCAGCCTTCGAACTTCTTCAGGGGGCTCTGACTCGATTTCTAGAATTAAAATAAATAAATAAATAAAAAGCAGCATCCTCGCACGCAGATATTCTCTAATATTTCAAATATATTACCGAGGCCGGGTCCGAACGCACTCTGGAGCGTCTGCATGGTTTTGTCTAAAAAAGACACAGTTTCAGACCGCATGCATCATTTAAAAACAGTCATTTCTATCAAAAAAGATTACTTAAATCACTTACCCTGAAAGCTGATGTGGTTTTCGCACTCTGCTCGAAGACAAGAAAACTTAATTAAACAACATGGTTTTTCAGGACCAGGGGATTTTTTTTGAAACACACACACGCACACACACGCACACGCACACCCCCCCCCCCGACAGACACACATGCACACAGCTAAAATAGATCTAGGTATTTTTTTAATTGTTCTTTAATTCATGAAATAAAATGACATTAAAATATTAGACCCGGTTGGGAGGGGAGGTAGGGCTTGGAGGCGGATCTTGGGGCGGGGTTAGGGGAGGTGCTAGGGGTGGGGTTAGGGGTGGAGCTTGGGGGCAGGGTTAGGGGAGGATCCAGGGGCGGAGCTTGGGGGTGGGACTAGGGGAGGAGCCAGGGGCGGGGCTAGGGGATGAGCCAGGGGCGGGGCTTGGAGGCAGGACTAGGGGAGGGGTTAGGGACGGGGCTTAGGGTTGGGACATAGTGACGTAATCAATTCTGATTGGCTGTGACATCATAAGGGGGCAGGATTATGGGCGGGGCTTAGTGACATAGTCAATTCTGATAGGCTGACAGGGCCATAAATCAGTTTTTGACATAAGGTCGCTCAGCTTACTCTCTAAGCCCCGGGGGATGATGAGATCCATCCAGAAATGCTGAAGGCTTTGGGTGTGGAGAGATTGTCTTGAATGACACTTCTCACTAACATTGTGTAGAGGTCACGGACATTGCCATAGGAGTGGCAAATTGGGGTGGTGGTCCTCATATTTAAAAATGGGCACCAGAGGGTGTGTGACGACTATAGGGGTATCACACTACTCAGCCTTCCTGGTAAAGTCTACTCCAGGGTGCTGGAAAGGAGGGTTCAGTCAATAGTCGAACCTCAGATTGAAAAGGAACAATGTGGGTTCCATCCTGGCTGTGGAACAACTCACCAGCTCTTCACTGACACAAGGATCATGGAGGGGGGCCTGGGAGTATGCACATCCAGTGTTTACATGTGTTTTGTGGACTTGGAGAAGGCATACGTATGTTCGGGTACCCCGGGAGCTACTATGGGAAGTGCTGCAGAAGTATGGATTAAGGGGGTCCCTTCTCATGGCCATCCCATCTCTGTACTCACAAAGCAAGAGCTGTGCTCTCGTCCTTGGCAGTAAATCAGACTCATTTCTAAAGAAGGCTGGCATCCGCCAGGGCTGCGCCTGGTCACCAATCCTGTTTGTAATGATCAGTACCTATAAATCTGAGTCCATGGTGCTCAGCAGAAAACCGATGGGAATGAGGTCTTGCCCTCAGTGAAGTAGTTCAAATACATCAGGGTCTTGTTCACAAGTAAGGGGACAATGGAAACATAAAAGTTCCACTTTTATTACTGTTTGTCTATTTTCCAGTTATCAGTCGGAAACCAAGTGACAAAAAGCAACGATCAATTCAAGTGCATGAATGAAATGCATACTCCTGACATTTGACCACATCTAATTAAGCTTATGAAAAGTCACTTCTAACAGGGCTTTGACCTTGAAAACCTTTTCAAATGTAAACATTGTGGAATTGGAAACTAGTGTTGGTGGCGGTTTGTACTCTACGAGTGCGGTGCTCTCGTTCTCATTTCAATTTGCAACATGTTTTTAATGCAGCTACCTGCTGTAGTATTTATGCAGGTGTTTTTTTTTTTTTTTTCTTTTACTTTGTAAGTGTTCTCTGCTGTTACTCATGTTGTGATCAATTAGAAGTACTGTGGCCCCTGTTGGCCACCATATTTTTTTTTCCAATGACAGGCATATGTATGTGAAGAGCTAATTCTTCCATAAGCTGATAACAGCCTGAAAAGAAAATTTTAAATATTGCCCATGAAAATGTTGAGAAGATGTGCAGTCAGAGTTAAGAACTGTGGTGATTCCAGAATGCCACAGCTGTCTCTGTGTGTGTGTGTGTGTGTGTGGTGTGTTGGTGTGTGTGTGGTGTGTGTGTGTGTGGTGTGTGGTGTGTGTGTGTGTGTGTGTGTGTGTGTGTACACATATGATTGAATATGAGCTGCACATGCATGCAGCGCCATTGCGCTTTGCTAAAAAGAACATGTATCCACATTCTGCTTCCCATAGATAAATACAGACTAAGATGTCAAAAGTTTAATTTGAACTCTTGTTCAGTGATCATAACTGTGATAAGTGTTAATGAAGGATCATTATCACCATTTTCAATCTCTTTAGAATTGAGACACAGGAGAAATGACAGCTAATTGCAGGGTGCAGCATCTGAATATCTGCAGCATCTGCTATAAAAGATAGTTTTAGTGCATACTCTTATTAGTGACTTGCCATTTTGAAAGTGGCTTGCTGTTATTATGTTGCATTTCCGCAGGATGTACCGTAAAGTAGGCTGGGAAGCTTGGGTGTGGAAATGCGGGGCTGATGTTTCCACATTCATGCTCTTTGTCCCTTTAGATAAATCAGAACAGCCAGCACCAGAATGATGGAACATTCTTTCTTTACCCCACCTTCATTCTCCAGCCACTAATTCTGCACCCCTTCTTTACCAGCACAAAATAATAAGAGAAACTGAGAAAAAGTAAAAAAAAAAAAAAAAAAAAAAGTTATTTTCTGATATCAAACACCACAGTGCCACCAAGTGGTTTGAAATGCTGCTGTGCCTGTGTACAGGCAGGCGGTGTGATGATGGATCTGTGCAGTCGGGGAATGAAGGTTAACAGTAAAAAGGTTTTCTGTTCAACCTCCATCTGAAAACCAACACAGACTGCACTGATCAAAGAATGTGAGAAAGAGGTTTGGGATTGCTGGGTCGATGATCCAGAAGAAGAAGAAAGAAAAGCCAAGGCAACAAAGTAAAACTGGATTTGAAAGAGTAACAGAAGTGTGTGCATCACTTTGTTTTCAGCAGGAGTGTGAGTGATGAAAAATAACCACAGTTCATTCTTAAACAACGGCAGCACACATGCTTCAATCCTCCACAGAACCTCAATTAAAGCAATTTTTATAAAAAATGACTGACCTGTTTAAAAAATGCACTTTTGCTCATGTTTCCTGACACCCATCCATCAAATCCTGCCTCAAAGTGACATATCACTGCCAAAACAGACAACTAGAAATGCTCCAAAAAATAATTATTACTATTTCTCAGGCTGACCGCAAAAGGTACTGTTCATGTACCATGACTTCAGAAGTCAAGTATCCATCATTTTCCATCACCTGTCCCGCAGGGACGTGGAGGCAAATGGTATTTAAGGCACCCCAGATATCTTCTCGTTCCTCCAGGGGGATCCCAAGGCGTTCCCACACTAGATGGGGATATTTAATATCTCCATTCTTATCTGGGTGTACCTCAGGGTCTCCTCAGTCAAACGTGCCAAGAAAACCAACAAAGGGAGGCATCTTTATCAGCAAGGCTTTGAACTGGTTCACAGAAAGAAAAGGTAACACAAAAACAATCATCATATTGCTAGGAATAACAATAAATCTACAAACAGAAACACTGGTATGAAATAGTGGTAACTATTTTTTTTCGTTCTTAATAACAATCTGGCATTTATTTAATTATTTGCCTGTCTATCTGTTAGCAGGATTACGTCAAAACTACTACACTGATTTATACAAAATTTTCATCACAGATAGATATTAGACCAAAGAAGACTCCATTAAATTTTGGAGGTGATTCGGGTCCAGATTCTGGACCCGAATCACCTCCAAAATTCTGTTTCACTTTATATTCGCTTTGAAGGATTACGTCAAAACTACTTCATAGATTCTCACCAAATTTGTACCACAGATAGATATTAGGGCATGAAATACTCCACTGCATTTTGGAGATGATCCATATCAGGATTAGCGGACATCAGAAATGTCTGATTGCTCTTGCTTCATATTATTGTAGCATGGTTGGGTTGCATGGTGGACTATCCCAGTGGCATCTTTGGGCAGTCTACACCTTTGATGTTGTCTGCTATGTTAGATGACTACCTCTATGGATCTGGTGCTCAGCACCTATTCTTGTGGTTCCATGATGAGAACCTCTGTGCTTTTCCATCCACTCAGCTTTTCTGAGCAATTTATAGGATTTCTTGATGTCTGCTATCTGCTGATGATACATCCCATGTAGGGGAATGGTCTCCATTACATCTCTTCTTCCTCACCACTCTCTGTCTTCTGATGTCTGAAGTGCTCAACAATTTGCATCTGGAGCCTCTGGTTCTTAGTGTTCCACTTCTTTCATGGTAACAAAAAAAGTGGTTTACTATGAGGCTTTTAGCTTACTTTGAATAGGTGTGTATTGCAAGACCATGTTTTCTAAATCAATAGTGGAGTAATCTGGTCCAAATTGGAAAAATCTTTGAACTTATATATATATATATATATATATATATATATATATATATATATATATATATATATATATATACGAGGTCTATTAGAAAAGTATCCAACCTTATTATTTTTTTCAAAAAACCATAGGATTGAATCACGTGTGATTACATCAGACATGCTTGAACCCTCGTGGGCATGCAAGAGTTTTTTCACGCCTGTCGGTTATGTCATTCGCCTGTGGGCAGTCTTTGAGTGAGGAGTGGCCCACCCTCTCGTCATTTTTTTCATTGTTTAGGAATGTCTCAGAGACTGCTGCTTTGTTTGATCAAAATAAAGACAAATGCATGGACAAGTTTTGCCAGGTTCTGCTGAGACGTCAGTGTTTTTATCCTAGATATGTTCTTCAAATGATCGTAGGCTGACATTGTATTTACCTTTAGATGCTTCTTAAAACTGAGGTCTGAGTCTGTGACTACACCTACATTATTAGCCTGTTCTGTGGTTTTAAGATGTAATGAATGGGGCTGTCTACAGATTAAATCTCCAGTCATTAGCCTAAAAAAACAATTACTTCCGTTTTGTCATTGTTTAACTGCAGAAAATTCTGGCACATCCATTAGTTTAACTGCTTAATACATTTGGTCAGTGCCTGTACAGGACCATAGTGTCCTGATGAAACTGTGATGTATAATTGTGTGTTGTCTGCATAGCTGTGGTAACTTATATTATTATTTTCTATTATCTGAGCTAATGAGACCATATATATGGTAAAGAGTAGAGGCCTGAGGATGGAGCCTTGTCGAACTCCACATGTGATTTTTGTTTGCTTAGACTTGAAGTTACCTATCAACACAAAGTAGTCCCTGTTTTCTAAATTGGACTTAAACGAAGTACAGTATTAGAGAGCTCCACTTATTTAGTCAATTAGCTCCTGATACCATCACAAAAATCCAACACATTTCGTGACAGTATCATGAAATAAACATGGAACTAGGCTGGCACTGATCAGAAAAATATCTGTGATTGATTGGTATGAATGTAATAATCATGAAGTCACAAAGAAGGCATATCATAATATCATACATAATCAAAAACCACCATTAAAGAAATATGTAAATTTACTTGTACACTTTTGGTGGTGTGTAGAGTGCACACTTTCACTATGCAATTTATTCATCTTTTAAGTGATGCACTGGGTAAAATTTCACATTGAAATAAGGGTGGAGGGCTTTTCTTTGTGTGGTCTGAACACAATGAGAAGCCACTAATCAAGACGGCCAGAGTTCAGTGCATCATTCTTGCATGATTATGATGACATGATGTGCAGAAAGGCTCAATCAAAGCTGTGATGGTTAATGCAGGTGATATGGAGGAATGCGAGCATCCCATGGAGAGACACTGATGTGCACTGATCCTCATAATTTTGAATCATCATCAGCAGAAGAGTCAAAAAGACACTTTTCACTTTGTCTTCACTTCCTTTGTGTGACTGTTCTGCCCTCTTCGTCTATCTCCTTACAGGAAACCCATTTCTGGCTGATTGGTCATACTGTATGAGTGAGCATGATTGGCCTGAACTTGAGAAGAGGGAACACTTCCACTCCTCAAGGGGTGGTTACCCCCTTCTGAGTCAAACCACTTGATGCCGTGGCCTCAGATTGCCATTTCTTTCATGCACAAACTTTTTCTCTCTGACTCTTGTTCTCTCTCCTGCTCTTTTTCCCCCTCCCATCTCAGTCTGTTTGTTGTGCTCCACCTCCCATGGCTCTTCGAGTGCATTAATCAGTCAAGCCACAGCGCTACAGCTATTACTCATCTGGACACAATAAAAGAGAGAGAAAGAGCGAGGGAGCTCAGCAGACACAGAGGACCAATGACGGCGCGAGACAGAGACCAAGAATGAAAGAGAAGAGAGGGAACTGAGCGAAAGAAAATGGAGAAGTGCAAAGAGAGAGCTGCTCTGTGTTCATTCATCTTTTAATATCTCCTTACCTCAAGGCTTTTTCGTTTCTCAAACCATCCATCCATTCAACCAGCAACCACCCATGCATCCATTCATTCAACTCCCCCACCTAATCATGCATCCATCTCTCTATCCATCTTTCAATTTTAACTTTCACCTTGCACCCCATCTTCTATCCATTTCTCCATCTTCACCCATCTCTACATTTATTATTTTCCCCCATTTATTCATATCGTATTTTTCTCTCCCACTCACAGATTATTGGGTCAGCATGAAAATAGTCTGAAAAAGTGAAAGATGAAGAGCTGGTTTTTTGTTCTGCGACAGAGATATGTTGAGAGGAAAATTAAATTTTTCACAAAGACCAGTCAGGCTCCCAGCCTTTCATTCTGTTGCCATTTGTGCTTCTTTCAAAACGTTGCACAGTGTGTAACAGATCACACTTCGTGACAGATTTAAATTCTAATTTGGACCATGGTTCATTGGACCAATTTTCAGTTAATTTCAGTATTATTTGCCCTTGCAGTTTTCCCCAGTTTGCCAAATTTGAATGAGGATTGACTGGACTTCAACCATTTTTTTCATTTGATACAAGAATTGGCACCACACATAGTGTTGATGACTAATCACAAGCACCACGGCTACTGCTGACCTTTGACACAACAGACATAAACATTAAACTGGTGGCAGTTATCACTTTAACAAGCTGCACTATGCAATTTATCTTCACAAAGCTCCAAACAATACAATTTATTGCATTTATTTGTTTGTGTCTTCTAGTAAGGGTCCTTATGCATTGATTTAGAGGCAGTGATGCCGGTAACACATTACTCTAATCTGACCACTTTTTTAGTAACAAACAATCTAACGCGTTAATCTTTCCAAATCAGTAATCAGATTAAACTTGGTCCGTGGGCAGGGGGTCGGGGTTCAACTGAACTGCCCACTTTAAGCGAGCTGTGAGCTTTTCATCCTCGGTTTTCTGCAGCAGCTACAACTCGTCCTCACCTCTTAAAGCACGGTGACAACAGCACACCTGCACTGAGCTTTACAAAGACATTTTTATGCTTTTTTTCTCCTTTATTTAGAATTCTGAGCTGAGCCGCTCCGTATCATCTCGTTAAAAACAGCTGATCCTCCACGACGCATCAACAACTAACACTATTTTCCACTCAAATGCACCTAAACTCTCTTTCTGAGGACCACATGATGTGAAAATGCAATAAAACTTTCTTACCTGTAAATCTGGTCATGTTTTCTGCATAAATAAATTTTATCCATTCTTTGTGCTCAAACGCCAATGCAGGGGCGAATCCAGATGGAATGGGGGCGTGGGGCAAGGATGTGCCCCCCCCACAACACCCCTAGATTAAAGGTCCAGTTTTGAAGCCGATTGTTTTACTACAACTACTAATACTACTTAAAATAATAATAATTTTGACAAGTAAAATGTTTAGAGAGAATTTAAATGTTACAAAAATGTTAGAAAGAATTTAATAGTTACATTTATAAACAATGTAGGTTAGAAATTGCAAGTTTTACTGTTACAGTGCTGTCAACAGTTAAATATGAGGTCAAGAAAGAGGTCTTTATTTTACTTTTTATAAGATAAATGTTATTCATTCTTTGTGTTCAAACGCCAAAGCAGGGGCAAATCCAGATGGAATGGGGGCATTGGGCAGGGATGTGCTCCCCCCACAACACCCCTAGATTAGAGGTCCAGTTTTGAAGCCTTTTTTTTTTACTACATCTACTAATACTACTTATAATAATAATAATAATAATAATAATAATAATAATAATAATAATAATAATAGTAACTAGTAATCTAACTTAGTTACTTTTCCAATTGAGTAATCAGTAAAGTAACTAAGTTACTTTTTCAAGGAGTAATCCGTAATCAGTAATTCGATGACTTTTTCAAAGTCCGCACGTCTTTCATTAAAAAAATCTCCTTTAACAGTGGAATATCCGGATAAAATGCTGAAACCGACTTCTTCTGAAACTTCTCTGTTCTCTCACGACGTCCTGGATCAATAGAGCCTGAAATGTGGAGGTTTTAAGCTTGAAACAGGCTGATGACGCCGCCTGAGAGCGCTGCACGACGTCTCGCACTGTGGGAAGTCCTTAAAGCGACAGTGTCACCTCAAAATCTCTCATCAGCCGTTAAAATTTTCACTGAAAACCATCTTAATTTTTCAAACCATGTCCACTTCGATGTGTCTCACAGGTTTAGAAAAAATTTTGATCAAACAAAGCGCCAGTCTCTCAGCAACTTCTCAGACAAAGGAATTCCGATGAGGGGCTGGACGACTCCTCCCACAAGGAGTGCTCACAGGCGAATGACGTCACCGACAGGCGTGGAAAAACTCACGCATGCGCACGAGGGTTCAAGCATGTCTGACATAAAACATATGAATGAAATCCATATAGTTTTTGAAAAAAATAAAAAGGACCTATACTTTATGGACAGACCTCGTACCTTACTAAACTTTCATGAAAAAAACTGACAAATGAAATTAAACAGTTTCCATTCAACATGCAGTTTATTCACACAACAAAGTATTAAACAAATAATAATTGATGCACATGAAAAACTTTAATTTATGTGCTTACTCTGGTTTAACCATCTCGAGATGTATTGAATTAGTGTATGAGCTACAATAGGAACAAACATGTTTTTAAGATTGTCAAAAGTTTTTGATGTTCAAGTTTAACTTAAAAAAAATAAAAGGTTGGGGAAACAAAATGTAGTGGAAGCCATTTTTAAATTTTACAATAACTTTTTTTTACTCATTGCCAACTGTTTAGCTGGTTTATTAGAATAAAGGCAATTTAATGTTCTAGGGGTTATTTGGGAAATTTGACTGAAAATCATGCATGTAGTTTCGTCAGAGATTGTATATAGAGTCTATAATTTATATTATTATCACTTTACCGGGGTGTTGCTGGGCCGGTATCGTAGATTTACATCGACGCTACCTGGCTATACCCGCCCGCTGTGTGTAAACAAATGACGTCATAGCGCGCATCCCAAGAACTGTCCACAGAGGGGAAAAAAAAACTGTCCACAGAGGAAAAGATGAAAAGGTGAGAAGTGTGTTTTGGTCCCAATATGGATATTCCGGATGATTTTCTCATGGATAGTACGACAATGAACAGCAGCTAAAGCAGCCAGCTTGATGAGGATGCACTGCTGAATTTGGACAGCAGCCTGCGAGCCAGCCGACGGGACCAAAGTTATGTGAGCCAACTTTTGTACGTGTTACGTGTTGTGTATCTCAGTAAAAAGTGATAATAATGCAAATAACATGCTGTTGTCGTGCGGTATGCATTTTTCTGAGTCCCTCCATCCATGCCGTCGCCCAAAATGACAGCAATTCGCCCTCATCTAACTCGGGCGAATAGCTGTCATTTTGGGCGACTGGGCATGGACAAAGGGCCTCTGAAAATGCATACCGCCCTCCAAAAGCATGTTATTGTATTATTATCAATCAAGTACTATCAACCTCATTCCAAACCTTATTCAAGTCCGTAGAGCTCTCTTGCTATCATATTTCACGTGTAATGTAAGTATCTACATTACAATGATGGATTTTACCACTTTACCAGAATTAACAGCAAAAAAAGAGAACAAAATTTACAAGGAAAATAGATTACCATCTGATATGGAGGAAGGACTGAATCAGAAGCACTCACCCTTGACCACTTGACCTCTGCTAAAGGGCATGTGCAGTCAGAACAGGAGAAAGGCGTATAATAATAGCAATTAGCTACAGGCACCAAAGAGCATTCCAAATAGTAGTTGCTAAATGTACGGGATATTTCCACATATGCCCATTTGTTGTTTTGTGTGTGTGTGTGTGTGTGTGTGTGTGTGTGTGTGTGTGTGTGTGTGTGTGTGTGTGTGGTGTGTGTGTGTGTGTGTGTGTGTGTGTGTGTGTGTGGTCCGATACTCTGATTAGGTAGTACCACTCGGGAGGAGAGTTCATACTTGGAGCCACATCCATGATAATAGTAATCAGTTGCAATACAAATTACACAATACCTGAGGCAGGTTCTGCAAACTTCCAGTCTTTCCCATTTTGTAAACGCACAGATCACATTTGCACTGCCAGTCCCAAATGTGACAGAAGCATTAGTCATATGGAGGATGAAAAGGGCAAGACCATGTCACTGTGATAGGTTCACATTAAAATAAACCTGCGAATGCTAAGAATCTTAAGTCTTAAGGAAGAAACTGTACATGGGAGAGATGGTTCAAGTGAACGATTTTTTTTTTTTTTTGCCAATACTTTCTAAAGGTTATTCTGGAGGCAGAAGCTTTCATGTTATCGTTTTCCTAGTGTTTAATGTCACATTAAACTACTTGCTCATGTTGTGTGTCTAATTCTTGCTTTTCCACAATATTTCTTGCACCAAACAAGTTTTTATGTACACTCCTCATGCCTGAGGGTCACGAAGGTAATACCCGAGTGAGCGTACCAATACAAAACACACATCAGCACATTCCAGGTAGGAAGCATACAATTACCGACATCACAGCTCAGAACACTGAGTCCACGTGTCATCCGAGGTGGCTTTTTGTAATCACACCGTGCACTTGCATTTAAAACAGGAAGGCACAGAATGGAAAAAAATAAACCTGCAGCAGGCAGAAAGACTTCCATTTACATTTCACTAATACGATTGAGCTTTTATTCACAGCAGCTTAATTGAAGTGCAACAATAGAATTTGCTAAATCCCACAGAGAAAGTAAAATTACAGGCAAAAGTTATGAAATAGATTGACAGTGTTTCAGCAGAAATGACAAAGAAGGAGAAAGAAAATAGACAAAGAGTTGGAACCACAGCCAGAGTGAGAATGAATCAAAAGGCGTGACCTTCTGGTGGCAGAAAGCAGAACATGGTGTTCAGACCGTAACATTCTGGTGGTAAACATGTGGATTCCTTTGTGTTGACATTCAAGTCGAGCAGCCAGTGGATGGAATTTATGGAGGGCAGGTTTGGGTTGTAACGGATTCTATATAATGGAGTTATCCTTAAACTGAGCCAGTCAAAAGTGGGCTCATGTTGGTACTGCAAAGTACCCGCCACACCGAGGTAGAGATAGAGTCCAAAATGAGTTGCTGCTGTAGACGAGAATGTGCTGGAGACTTGTGAGGAGAATGTCGAAAAGATGGAGAAATAAGACTTTTGCAGCAGACCAACAACAATGATAGAGGCAAATAGTTTGCAATAACAACCTGGAAACTTTTTTGCTACAGAAAATATTGCAACAGACCTGAAAATACCTGATTTACTTCACCTGATCAAAAGGCAAGATACCAATATCTAAGTTATCATCATTTTATGATGTGAGAAACACTTCTTTGTTCCATTTTTCCTCTCAGGCGCACAGGAAAATTTTCAGCAAACTCCCTGTGTGAATGCAAGTTGACCCCAAATTGGGTCATTGGGGTGGGTCAAAGGTCAAAATTATGAGGTATTTTTCTTTTATACTCTCATGTGCGTTTTGGAATTGCTCCAGCAAAACCATTCAGTGATTCATTGTTCACTTACTCCAATGAAAGGTCATGATGAAGCTGGAGCCCACTGCAGCAGTCATAGGGTGAGAGATGGGGTACACCCTGGACAGAATGCCAGTTATTGCAGGGACATATAGAGAGAAACAAACTCTTTCACACACCTACAGTCAATTTAAATTTTCTAATTTACCTAACCTGCATGTCTTTGGAAGTGGGAAGAAACCGGAGCACCCAGAGGGAACCCACATGAACACGGGGAAAACATGCAAACTCCAAGTAGAAAAGCCCATGTGGGAAGCAATACCACGACCTTCTTCCTGTGAGGCAAACGTGTTCACAAATAATCCACTGTGCAGACCCCAGGCAAGATCAAATATGCCAAAGCACTACAAAAACTGCCCCTCTCAAAATAAGACAAATAATCAGAAATCTAGAAAAATTGCCTTGTATTAAGCAAAAAATTCTGCCAATGGGGTAAGAAAAATTTACTTGGTTAGAATTCTCAAAACTAGCAAAATGTCTAGGCACTGAATAATCAAAATGTGCCTTAAAACTAAACAGAATTCTTATTTTAAGACAGAGGCTAGTCTTAAAATAAGGAAAACAATCTTGTTCCTTTGTTAGGATGATTTGAAATCCATTGCCTTTCCTTGTTATTGGTAAAATACAGCTTGATATTAGCTGGAAAAACTTATTAAGAAAAAGTGAGATACATTTTTCAAAATAAGACATTTTTCTATGTAAAATGTTTGACAAGATTATTTTTATATTTAGACAAAAAAATAAGTCAAATTTTCTGTTGTGTGGGCCGCCAGAAGAGGAGGTACTGCTGGCCCACCACCAGAGGGCGCCCTGTCTGGAGTGCGGGCTCCAGGCACCAGAGGGTGCAGCCGCCTCACAGGAGCAGCCAGGGTGACAGCTGTCACGCATCACCTGCAACAGCTGTTACCAATCATCTGATGGCAGGAGTATATCAGCAGGACGACGTCTCCACCTCTTTGCCGAGATATCGTTCTACCTGGAAGGTAACGTACCTCAGCTGTCTGCGTGACAATAACCTTTGTGACTTTTTGTGCATTATCTTTTGGACTGTTTTTCCAACGAGAGGTGGAGGTAGCTTTCCTGCCGTGCTGATTCCTGGGTGCAAACGCATCCTCATTCACTTGCTTTTTGTTCCTCGCCAGCAGTACCAGATCCGACACGCGGAGGCAGTGGCCACCTGGGAGTTCGGGACTTGGCGGCTCCAGTATTCCCGGGGTCTGGTGGCGGAGGAAATCGTGTGGTTCCTGTTCTGCTTTGGACAGGCGTCTCCTATCTTCGAGCCTGCCCACACGACACCTTGTGAATTGACTGTTGTCTATTGTTGCAATCTGTTGTATTTGTTGTGCACATTCACAACAGTAAAGTGTTGTTATTTGACCTATTCCATTGTCCGTTCATTTGCGCCCCCTGTTGTGGGTCCGTGTACCTACACTTTCCCAACAGGATATCTCGGCCATCGTCATGGATCCCGAGGGGCGTCAACCGGCTGTTGAACGGCCAATGGAAGAACAGGGCGCACAGGCGTCCGCAGGAGGAATGATCGGTGAGTTGCAGCGGATCCTCACCGCTTTCACGGCTCGGTTGGATTTAATGACCGAGCAGAACGTCCTCCTTAACCGCAGGGTGGAGGCTCTCGCCGCCCTGCCCTCCGCGCCGCTTTTGTAAACGGACTGTCATTGGTTCTAAAGGAGCACCTGGTGGCTAAGGACGAACCGCGAGATTTAGATGGGCTTATTGATCTCGTTATATGATTAGACAATCGGTTAGAAGAACGCCGTCGGGAATGAGACGAAGGGCGTGGCCGGGCACGCGCCGTCCCTCTCCCTTCCGGTTCCGACCGCGTTCCGCCCTCCCCACGCACCACGGCCCCTGCGCTCCGTGTGGTTACAGCTCCCCCTGCTGACGAAGCTATGGACATGAGCAGGGCCACATTTAGGGCACCAGATAGACAGAGGAGGCTGGCCCGCGGAGCGTGTTTTGTTTGTGGCTCAATAGAGCATCAGGTAAGAGACTGCCCCGAGCGGTTAAACACCAACGCCCGCCCCTAGAAACTGGGCTAGGGGTGGGCCGAGACATTCACGTGGGACACACCCACATTGCCACACGACTCCCAGTTACAATCCTTTATGAGGATTTAACCCTGAAGGCCCCAGCACTGGTGGACATGGGCTCTGAAGGGAATCTGTTAGACAGCAGATGGGCCAGGGAGATAGGGTTCCCTCTGGTGGCGCTTACCTCGCCTGTGCAGGTGCGGGCACTAGATGGCTCCCTACTCCCTCCAATCACACATAAGACACCACCTGTAACTCTGGTGGTGTCAGGAAATCACCGGGAGGAGATCGAGTTTTTTGTGACTCCTGCTACCTCCCGTGTGATTTTAGGGTTCCCCTGGATGTTAAAACACAATCCCCGGATCGATTGGCCGTCCGGGGTAGTGGTTCAGTGGAGCGAGACCTGCCATCGGGTATGTTTAGGTTCCTCGGTTCCTCCCGGTTCCCAGGCTAAGGAGGAGGTCAGAGTCCCGCCCAATCTAGGGACGGTGCCGGTGGAGTACCATGACCTTGTGGATGTATTCAGTAAGGATCTGGCGCTCACCCTTCCCCCCCACCGTCCGTACGATTGTGCCATTGATTTGGTTCCGGGCGTTGAGTTCCCGTCCAGCAGGTTGTACAACCTCTCACGACCTGAGCGCGAATCAATGGAGACCTACATCCGGGACTCTTTAGCTGCCGGGTTGATCCGGAATTCCACCTCCCCGATGGGTGCAGGTTTCTTTTTTGTGGGAAAAAAAGATGGCGGACTACGTCCATGCATTGATTACAGGGGGCTGAATGAAATCACGGTTCGTAACCGATACCCATTGCCCTTGTTGGATTCAGTGTTCACGCCCCTGCATGGAGCCCAAATGTTCACCAAGCTCGATCTTAGAAATGCGTATCACCTGGTTCGGATCCGGAAGGGAGACGAGTGGAAGACGGCATTCAACACCCCGTTAGGTCACTTTGAGTACCTGGTCATGCCGTTCGGTCTTACAAACGCCCCCGCGACGTTCCAAGCATTGGTTAATGATGTCTTGCGGGATTTCCTGCACCGATTCGTCTTCGTATATCTGGATGATATACTCATCTTCTCTCCGGACCCTGAGACCCATGTTCGGCATGTACGTCAGGTCCTGCAGCGGTTGTTGGAGAACCGACTGTTTGTGAAGGGCGAGAAGTGCGAGTTTCACCGCACTTCTTTGTCCTTCCTGGGGTTTATCATCTCCCCCAACTCCGTCGCTCCTGATCCGGCCAAGGTTGCGGCGGTGAGAGACTGGCCCCAACCCACTAGCCGTAGGAAGCTGCAACAGTTCCTCGGCTTTGCTAATTTCTACAGGAGGTTCATTAAGGGCTACAGTCAGGTAGTTAGCCCCCTGACAGCCCTGACCTCACCAAAAGTCCCCTTCACCTGGTCGGATCGTTGCGATGCCGCATTCAAGGAGTTGAAACAGCGCTTCTCGTCTGCACCCGTTCTGGTGCAGCCCGATCCTAGTCGCCAGTTAGTGGTTGAAGTGGACGCCTCGGACTCAGGGATAGGAGCTGTGCATTCCCAGAGCGGGAAGACCGATAAGGTCCTTCACCCGTGTGCCTATTTTTCCCGCAGGTTGACCCCGGCCGAACGGAACTATGACGTCGGCAATTGAGAACTCCTTGCGGTGAAAGAGGCTCTTGAAGAGTGGAGACATCTGTTGGAGGGAACGTCCGTGCCATTCACGGTTTTCACTGACCACCGGAACCTGGAGTATATCAGGACCGCCAAGCGGCTGAACCCCAGGCAAGCCCGCTGGTCACTGTTCTTCGGCCGTTTTGACTTCCGGATCACCTACCGTCCCAGGACCAAGAACCAGAGATCGGATGCCTTGTCCCGGGTACATGAAGATGAAGTCAAAACGGAGTTGTCGGATCCACCGGAACCCATCATCCCGGAGTCCACTATCGTGGCCACCCTCACCTGGGACGTAGAGAGAACCGTCCGGGAGGCCCTGGCACGAAGCCCGGACCCCGGAACTGGGCCGAAGAACAGACTCTACGTCCCACCAGAAGCTAGGGCTGCAGTCCTGGACTTCTGTCACGGCTCTAAGCTCTCCTGTCATCCAGGGGTGCGAAGAACCGTGGCAGTTGTCCGGCAGCGCTTCTGGTGGGCGTCCCTAGAGGCCGACGTCCGGGATTATATCCAGGCCTGCACCACCTGCGCCAGGGGCAAGGCTGATCATCGCAGGGCTTCGGGACTGCTCCAGCCGCTGCCCGTGCCCCATCGCCCCTGGTCCCACATCGGCCTGGATTTTGTCACGGGCCTCCCGCCGTCCCAGGGCAACACCACCATCCTCACGATAGTGGACCGATTCTCCAAGGCGGCCCACTTCGTGGCCCTCCCGAAGCTCCCGACGGCCCAGGAGACAGCGGACCTCCTGGTCCACCACGTCGTCCGGTTGCATGGGATTCCAACAGACATCATCTCCGATCGCGGTCCCCAGTTCTCCTCGCAAGTCTGGAGGAGCTTCTGCCGGGAACTGGGGGCCACGGTGAGTCTCTCATCCGGGTATCATCCCCAGACCAACGGGCAAGCAGAACGGGCCAATCAGGAGGTGGAGCAGGCCCTGCATTGCGTGACAGCCGCGCACCCGGCGGCCTGGAGTACCCATCTGGCCTGGATCGAGTATGCCCATAACAGCCAGGTGTCGGCAGCCACCGGCCTCTCCCCTTTCGAGGTGTGTCTGAGGTACCAACCTCCTTTGTTTCCGGTGGTTGAGGGAGAGGTCGGTGTGCCCTCGGTCCAGGCCCACCTACGGAAGTGCCGTCGGGTGTGGCGTGCCGCCCGTTCTGCCTTGCTGAGGGCCCGGATGAGGATGCAGGCCCATGCAGACCGTCGGCGGACCCCGGCCCCTACGTACCGGCCAGGGCAGGCAGTGTGGTCGTCTACCAAGGACATATCCCTTCAAGTGGACTCCCCTAAACTGCAGGACCGGTATATCGGTCCGTTCAAGATCATCAAGGTCATCAGTCCAGCCGCAGTGAGGCTTCAGCTTCCGGCCTCACTGCGGATCCATCCCGTTTTCCACGTGTCCCGGATCAAGCCCCATCACACCTCACCCCTCTGTACTCCCGGTCCGGCACCACCTCCTGCCCGGATCATCGATGGCGAGCCGGCCTGGACTGTGCGCCGGCTCTTAGATGTCCGTAGGATGGGCCGGGGCTTCCAGTATTTGGTGGACTGGGAGGGGTACGGACCTGAAGAACGCTCCTGGGTGAAGAGGAGCTTCATCCTGGACCCGGCCCTCCTGGCTGATTTCTACCACCGCCACCCGACCAAGCCAGTTTGTGAAAATTTGCTTCAAAGTTGAGAGATTGCAATGCCCTGTCACTGGGTGGGTATGGCTCAACTAGCTTACCCTCAAGCACTGGGACCATTAGGAGGGTTCCTCTCAATGTTTCACATTCATGAGTAATTGTCAGGATTGTCTATTTACTAGCGACGGGGAGGTCTTAGAGGGTTAATTGTTGCATGGAGAGAGGAGGGTTAACCTACAAGGATAAGCAGAATTTCCTCTGCACGTCAGGTGAGCAGATATAGTCTCCATCAGAGCAGCATACACAGTGGCAGATACCATAGTAATCCTGTATGTGAAATGAGAACATGAAAGATTATTTATGCACTTCAGAAGCAGTGGCATTCAACAGGTTGTCTTCATCTGAAGGTTCCATTTCGCCCTGAGCAGCCCTGGGTGTAAATAGATTATGTCCAAATTAGAGCTTCCCTTTCAACCGGCAATGCAAATAAAACACATCAGGAGAAATTAATAACAAACTGCCTTCAGGAAATCCTCCCATTCAATCCTTCCTTTGTTGAACACGTGGTAATAGTTGCTAGCCTTGGGGATAAACTTGACATATTTTGTTTTTTGAAAATTAATGATTTCCTGCACACTGAGACAGCTAATAATGGTTTACCAGATGGTGTTAGAACACAAACTGCCAGCGTACCCTGTTCACCAGTTTACATATGGTCTACTTATTTTTATTTGGCTATGAACTCCACCCACTTCTCTGCTGCTGACAAATCTGAAGCATGATGATGAGCAGCACTGAAAGACAGTCATAATTTATTCTTGGCTGTTTCTAAGGGAAGTCATAAGTGTGGTTTATTTGTAAGTAAATACATAGTGTTTGGTTGGTTGGTTGGTTGGTTGGTTGGTTGGTTGGTTGGTTGGTTGGTTGGTTGGTTGGTTGGTTGGTTGGTTGGTTGGTTGGTTGGTTTGCAGTAACTGATGAACATTGCACTGGTCATATTACACTGTAATGAAAGCATGCTCTGTCCTGCTCTCGTCTCATCCCATCCTCCCCCTCTCCCCAACTTCAAAGTTGTAAAGCTTCATGGCTCAGGTGACAGTGGAGTTCTTGGCTCTGCTGGTCCTACTTGTGGGGACAAGCAGCCTATGACTGAACAGGGGTCTCTGTGCACTGATGACAGTATGCAGAGAGTGAATGGCATCATTCATGATGGCCAGTAGTTTTGTCAGTGATCTCTCTGCAACGGTCACCAGAGAGTTCAGCTTTATACCAACCACGGAGCTGGCACACCTGATCAGTTTGTCCAGTTTGCTCAATAACCAGTGCTTTGTTCAGAACATTTGGCTGTCCATAGTGTCTCTTGGACAAACATGATCACGTTCCAATTCAAACTTTTAAGAGTTGCACTTATTTAGTCAAGTCAAGTCAGGTTTATTTATATCACACATTTACAACAGCCAAAGCTACCCAAAGTGCTTCACAGGTACAGAATAAAAGGGTATAAAAATACAAGAATATAAAACACAAAATCCAAGCGCTAACAAATATAATAAAAGTTTGATACACAAGTGCAACTCCGCTTAGGTATTGAAGGCCTGTGCAAAGAGATGGCTCTTCAATAATGACTTAAAATCATTTAGAGGCGCAGATCTAATATTTAAAGGAAGGCTGTTCCACAGTTTAGGAGCAGCTACAGAGAAGACCCTGTCTCCTCTGGTTTTCAAATGTGTTCTTGGCACATTGAGAAGCAGCTGATTGGTGGACCTCATCTTCCTTGAGGGAACATAAGAGGACAGCTCAGATAGATAAGGTTGGGCCAAACCATTCAGGCATTTAAATACAATGACCAAGATTTTAAAATCAATGCAATAACTGACTGGAAGCCAGTGCAGAGATGACAGAACAGGCGTGATGTGTTCACTGCACCTGGTGCCTGTCAGTAAGCAAGTAGCAGAATTCTGCACGAGCTGTAAGCGGCTAAGGAAGGAATGGTGTACTCCACAGTACAGCGAGTTGCAGTAATCAAGTTGCGAGATGATAAATGGGTGGACAACATGCTCAAAATCCTTGAGGGGGAGGTAAGGTTTCACCTTGCTTAGGACTCCCAGTTCAAAAAAGCTAGTTTTAACCACATAATTGATCTGTTTATCCAACTTAAATGAGCTGTCTATTAAAACTCCAAGGTTTTAACCACAGACTGGGAGAAAGGTGCCAAAGAGCCAAGAACACAGTCAGAGGATGATGGGGAATTGGGATGGTCAAAAACAACTTCAGTTTTGTCTTCATTCAGTTTAAAAAAATTTTGAGCCAGCCAATTCTTCACATCCTGCAGACAGGCCAACAAAATCACTGTGACGCCTAATTTGAGGGGCAGATAAATCTGCAGGTCATCTGCAAAACAGTGGAAGGTAATATATATATATATATATATATATATATGGATTTGAATCACGTGTGATTGCATCAGCCAAGCTTGAACCTTCGTGTGCATGCGTGAGTTTTTTTCATGCCTGTCGGTTGCATCATTCGCCTGTGAGCAGGCTTTGTGTGAGCAGTGGTCTGTTGCTTTGCGCCATGCGGAAACGTCCAGACGCGCGGAATTCCTCCGCACGTCTGTCTCAATGTGCCGAAAAAGTGCTGATGTCCACCTCTTCCGCAATTTCTGTGCTAGTCAGAAGACGTCCCGGATCAACACAGCGTCCAGTTTAGAAATGAACGGCACATTCCACTGTTACAGGAGTTTTTGTCATGAAAAGAGGAGCAGAAATATTCCGCGCATCGCGGAGGAATTCTGCGCGTCACGGCGGAGCCGCATGGCGCAAAGCAACACCGTGGTGAAGCCTCACAGGACATGTTAGGGCATGTCCAGCTCATGCACAATTTCTCGGATAGTCACACGACTGAAAAGCCACCGAAAACCGTCTGAGCCATCTGAAAGCCCTCCTGTGAGACCAACACAGAGGTGGTTTTGTGCCGCGTCATGAGCGGCACGGTGCGCATCCCTCTGCTCCTCTTTCCAATGAAAAAAACTCCTGTAACAGTGGAATGTGCTGAAAAAGTGCTGATGTCCATTCCTTCTGCCTTTTTTTGTTGAAGTCAGACGATATCCCGGATCAACAAAGCCTTTACGTTGGAAATGATCTGGTTGTTTGATCTGGAGTCAGCCTGTCGATCGGCGCTCAGAGTGCGCCGCGCTCTCAGACGCTGTGGGCGGTCTTTAAACCGGCTGGAGCACTCCTTAATCTGTGTAATCCCCATAATATCATCGCTGAAAGCCATATGAATTTTCCGAATGGTGTCCACCTGGAGGTCTCTCACAGTTTCTGGAAAAATTTGATGCAGCAAAGCTCCAAATTGTTCAGACATTTATTCGCAATAAAAATCCGACGAGAGGGGTGGACCACTGCTCACACAAAGCCTGCTCACAGGCGAATGACGCAACCGACAGGCGTGAAAAAACTCACGCATGCGCACAAAGGTTCAAGCTTGGCTGATGCAATCACACGTGATTAAAATCCATATGTTTTTTGCAAAAAATAAAAAGGTCGGATACTTTTCTAACAGACCTTGTATATATATATATATATATATATATATATGTATATATATATATATATATATATATATATATATATATAATATTACTGAGGGGCAAAATGTACAAAGAGAACAAAACCGGGCACAGGACGGAACCATGGGGAATTTAGGATGTCGGCATCAGATTACGCCTCCACCAATACTAGTTTACAATTCCAAAAATTTTTACCTTGAAAAAAAAAATTTCAAGGTGAAAGTCCTGTTAGAAGTGATGTGTCATAACATATAATACAAATATACTGTAGATCAAAAGGGCTTTTCAATGTTAAATTATCTGCTAAATCTTTAATATCATACTTAGTCTCTTCATTGAGAGTGCCAGTTTGCACCTCATTGTCACAAATGAGAGTGATTGAGGCACTTTTGATTGAGATATAATGCAAATTGTACATCAAATGGGCTTTTCAATATTAAATTCAAATGTCCACAGAATCCACAATCCAGATCAGATCAGGATCTTTCCCCATCTCTCTTGTCTGTCTTTCTTGGTGCTTGGTGGTGGGTGGTGCACACTGTCTGGGCCACACCCTGTTCTGGAGCTTTCCACACACCTGTTTCCAATCTGTATCTCATTACCGGGGTGTATTTAAGCTTTACTGGTTGCACTAGTTCTCGGCCAGATTGTTGTGCTGTATGCCTTCCCTTCCAGCTCTGTTCATGTCTCTTTCTAGTCCTGCTTGCCACATTATGTTTTTTGACCAGCTGCCTGTTTTTTGACCATGCCTTATCACCTGATGATATTAATTTGTTTGCTGATCTTGGACTGTTTTTTTGTGTACCGGACCCTGGTTTACCACCATGTAAACAATCTTAAAATACAGAGCTGTGAGTTTGACTCCTGCATTTGTGTCCAGACATCTCTGTCCACACAACCTGATATATGTACTTCAAAACAATGACACAGAGGAAGTTTTTTTTTTGTTTGTTTTTGCTTTTTTGTTTTCCACAGGCCATCACACTGATGAACAATTTAACCTGCCATACAACTCACTAATCCACATATCTCATGTGCAGTTTAATTTCAATCCGTTTGTCTGTTTCACAAAATGTTTTTGTTGCACATTGTGTTTTACTTGCACATTATATTTGCACATTTTTACTGTGAATTATTTAGTGTTTAGTGTATAGTTATACATGCCCATACACAGAGTGCTGCTCAAGCCAAAGTCAAATTCCTGTTTTCTTGTAGCTACTTGGCAAATAAAGACTAGTCTGATTCAGATTCTGATTGTGATCAGAGATCTGTCACGACCAGAGGTAAGGGGTTTAAACAGTGTGTGCTCAGGGTGTGAGGGGTCTGCAAAGATGTTACCAGCTTGCTTCCTAGACCAGTATAAGTCTTGGATGGAGGGCAGGTTGGCTCTGATTTTTTTTTTTTTTTTTTTTTTTTTCACAGCCCTGACAGTTCATTGAAGTCTGTGCCTGTCATGTTTGGAGGCAAAGGGAAACCAAACAGATATGGAGATGCACAGAACAGACTGGATGGTGGATGTTTAATAGATGATGAGCAGTTATTGGGGAAGACTGAACTTCCTGAGCTGTCTGAGGAAGTACAGCCATCCTCTGCTGTGCGTTTTTCCTGATGGAGTCTATCTGGGAGGTCCAATTCAAATCCCAGGAGATGGTTGATCCCAGGAACTGGAATGTGTCCACAGTAGACACAGCACAGTGTTGTTGAGAATGGGGGGGGGTCTCTGCTGAAGTCCACTATCATCTCCACAGTTGGGTGTGGGTTCAGCTCCAGGTAGTCACCATCCTGGATGAGACCTGTGATGGAGGTGTCATCCGCAAACTGCAGGAGTTTAACAGAAGGGTTCCCTGTGGTGCAGTCATTTGTGTAGAGGGAGAAGAACAGTGGGGAGAGCACACAACTCTGAGGGGCACCAGTGCTGATTGAACGTGTGCTCGATGTTATGCTTCCAATCTCAGCTGCTGTGACCTTTGACATATGACCTTGAAAACTGAATTAGTTATTGTCTATCAGGATATGAATCCTCTGTGAAAAATTCATGACGATATATGAAAAATTGTGGGTTACAGGCTATTCACCATTAAACAAACAACAAACAAATAGGTGTAAAAAACAGAATCTCTGTCATAATCTCTGTCATAATCTCTGTCTTGTTAAATCCTTGGCGGATGTAACAAGTGTTGTATTTCTCACTGCATGCACATAAGGATGCATGAATTGAGTTCAAGTCCATATACCCCTTCTTGCACATCAGCCAGTGAGGGATAAAAGTAAATTGGAAAAAATATGTAAGTATAAACTTAAAATTATAAAAGCCCATAAATGTTTTGAGTCACCACTTACATCTGACACATAGATTTAATTCCATTATCAGCAGAGGGCAAAGTGTTGTGATTTAACATACTGAGAATAAGAAAACACATGGCTGCGGATGATAGATGGTCCTTTTCTGAAGATGAGGATGGCCTTTTCTCTGCCTGGTAGGTTGCCAGTTAGGATCCAAACCAGAACCATAAAATGGTGCATGGGGGGAAATGCAACAGCAGACATAAACCAAACCTATACCTACCTGAATGGGAAATGTTCATTCACTGTGTGAGGGTAAAGACTTCAGCTATCCCTTAACTGGATAAGCAGGAGAAAATGGATGGAATAAGTAATGGTTGGATGGGTTTCAGCATATCTGTAAGATTGTTGCCACACAATGAATGAACATGATCAATTTATCAAAGAGATTGCTTGCTTCCAAATGTCGACTCAGCAAAGAAAGCAAATGAGAAAGGAAAAAAAAAAAAACAGTTTAATCATAGTCAAGGGACGCAAAGGTCATAAACTAGAACACATTTCCAAACTTGAGAGAACCTCCAATGTTATCCCCTACAACAGTGCTTGTGCCATTACTTTAAAATGTCAATCGAATAACAGCAACTAATAATTGTCCAAAGATGTAAAGCAAAAATGAAACAAATCAGGACGTAGTGAACGTACAGTTGAATGTTTGATTAACAAGGCACGACAATCGGACAAGGTTTGATTAACAAGACACAACAACAATCGGACAAGGTTTCACTGACACTAAACAGGTAGCTGGTCAGGTGAGAATGGAACAGTGAAACTAGAGACACGTAGTAGACAGGTGAGACAATGCAATGCTGAAAATACAAAAGATGGTAGAGGGGAAAAAAGCAGGGGAAAAAAATACAATAAAACAAAAATAAAGTGAGCCAAAACAAACTCAACCCTCACAGTAACCCAAGCAATAATGTAGTGGCATGGCAACATTTACATTTAAGTTATGCCAAACAAATCTTAAACCTATCAACAGGATGAATCTACAAGTCCATAACTGCCTGTCCCTGTGGCTATTTCCATCTGTGGTCCTGGATGTTATTGTGTCATAGCCCTGCAGTGCTCCTCTTGTGCTTTCTCATTTCAAACTCACCCTATTGTGTAATAGTATTTCTCTTCTGAGCCACACATCAACTGGGCCAGAGTATCAAATGTTAAGGGTGCTTGAAAATCTTTGACAGACTGGAACTTACATACAGTCTGTGACTGGCTGGCTGAAGTTTATGACCCAGAGACATCAGATGACACTGACTGATGTTCTGCCACAACTCCAGTACAGCAACACTCAATGCACTTTTCTTGCAGGACAGTTTTAACCTTTAGCTTCAAGATTCACACATGCTAAGACCATAACACTGACGAATGGCACTCTGTAATAATGGCTCTGTAATAATAACCACCCATGTGAGGTTCTCCAGGCTCTGGGATTTGCTGTGCAGCAAAGAAAGTCTACAAGAGTTGGCATTAATAGAAACAGTTGGGCATTCCCAGAATCTCAGACAGTTAATATAGAAACATGTTCAAAGCTGTTGCACCTTACTAATGTGTACATTCAGCCCAGTCTCACTTTTTTTTCATGCTCCCTTGATGAAATGAGTAAAGTTTTCATGATTTTTTTTTTTTAAACTCACTATTCCTAACCCTACTCCTACCCCTGACCCTAACCTTAACCATAACCTAATCTTACTCTTTCCCACCACCCTAACCATAGCCACCCTGACCCTCTGCTTCACTTCTAATTTTGTGCAAGCATCACGGAATGAATTAGAATGAATTGTGCTGCCGTGACAAAAATAAGGCACTTTTCGTCACAATATCACAAACCAATACATTAATGTATATTTTGTGCTGCTGAACCATGACTTGCCGTGAGACCAGGTTGGTACATTTGGCATCAGTGTCTGTGATGTGATGTTGCAAAAGTGAAGTGATGTCATGATGATGACTAAAAAAAAGAAACCTCACTAAGGGCTCCTTCAGACAAAGTGCGAATTTGGTCAAATTGCGCATAAAGTGCGCATGAAGCAGGAATCATGTGCAAAACCCGTAAAATCGTAGCTGTATCCAACGCCTTGTACACCTGGTGCTACAACTATTTGATCACACCAGTGGCTGTGTGCGCTGTGAGAGCCCATCGAACCCTTTTGCGGCAAGTGTCGGCCAAATTCCAGCTGACATGCATGAACGAAAATATGTGGCCATTCGCACTATCATCAGGAAAACAGTCAGCAGACAATCACTGTTGAGGTTGATGTGAAATTTGTCTACGTGCCCCACGAGTGTGGCCTTTCAAACAGACACAGTGACACGTTGGTGTGTGTGTGTGGTGAACTGACAGGAGGTATGGCCACCTACAAGAGCAGTTGTGGGGAGCTGTGGAACTGGACATCATGCCTGGGGATGACTAGAACGTCACAGCTGGGTACAGCTGTCCTGCCGCACGCCGTCCACAAGCCAAGTGTTTCGGGCATGACGTGTGCGCAGGGTCGGCTGTACACACCAATAGCAAATGTGGACATAAGAGCACCCTGCTTCTCATTCATGTCATTTCATGACTGTATGTCTGTGACCATGGGTCATCTACAGAGCAACAGATGGATCATATTTGTATTCCCTGCTTGATAAGAGGGATTCAATACAATGCTGTGTTTTTATATGGTAAGTGGTTTTATTTATTTATTTATTTATTTATTTTTAAATATGTCCATGTCCTTCCTGATATCAGGCAGTTTCCCACACCTTTCACAGGACAGCGAAGTTAGCTCAGTGGTAAAGTTCCTGACTGGCAATCAGAGCTTTTGGAAAGTGTGGGTTTAATTCCTGTGGGTGGCATGTAACCACATTGCACAGCTGCTGTGAAAAGCTGCTGTGTTCTCACGTTCACTGAATCATCGCAGCATGTATTTTTTTTTTTTTTTTTTTAGTTATTATTTCTTCACTGCAGCTGAGTGATGTGGATAAAAATTGGAAAAAAAATTTTGGAGGTCAAAGTCCTGTTTCTTTTTATATTGTTGATTTGATGAGGACAATGGACATTAATGAACACTTTATACATTTTCATGCCAGATTTAGCTAAAAGCTACTTTCCATCTGTAATCCTCAGACACACAACAACAAACAACAAACAACAATTACAATAAATACAAAACATTAAACTATTTACAATACATCTCACCTGTGTTGACAGGTTTAATTGTTTTTGAGCCATTTTTAAGCTCATTTTAAAGGCACTCAGGGTAGAACTGTTTCAGTTCGTTTTGAAAAGTCACTTCTGTTAGAATTGACTTTTCAAAAGGTAAATTAGATGTGATCAAATGTCAGGAGTATGTATTCAGTTCTTGCACTTGAATCAAGATTTTTTTTAGTGTTGTCAGGGTTTTTTTTTTTTTTTTTTACTTTTTGATTTCTGAATTCTTTTTCAGATAATTTTCACAGAAAATCGGTTGTCTCTGCTACGCACAATTTGTCATTACTTTTTGGTAGTTGGTTTCTGACTTTTAACTGGAAGACAAACAGGCATAAAAATTGGAACTTCAATCCAATTTTGGTGGTGTAGATGAATCCATAATAGAACAATTAGAGTGACTGAGGCACTTTTGATTAAGATGTAATGCAAAATCTACAGCAAATGGGCTTTTCAATATTAAATTCAAATGTCCACAAAATCCGCAATCCAGATCAGAACTGGATCAAACTTTGTCAAGTGATAGTGAGTGCCAGTCTGCACCTCACTTTCAAATATGAGCATGATTGGGGCTTGTTTGATTGAGATATAATGCGAAATATTCATTAAATGGGTTTCATGTTAAATTTAAAAGGCCACAAAATCTGTAATCTGGAATAAACCTTTTCAGTCAATAAAGGATACCATCCTACATAACACTAACACAAATATGAAATAAATTCAATACTTGGTGGGGATTTTTTCCAATATTCCAAGATTTTTACTGACTTTGACCTTTCACCTATGACCTTGAAAATTTAATCAGTTCTTGCCTATCAGGATATGAATCCTCAGTAAAAAAAATTCCATAGTGACATATTTGTTTATTATTGTTTTTTTTTTGTTTGTTTGTTTGTTTTTTTTCGTATCGTGCACCCACCCTGTGGAACAGTCTTCCTGCGACTGTGAGGCAGTCTGAGTCCGTGGACATTTTTAAGTCAAGACTCAAAACCTATTTTTATTCTCTTTCTTATGAATAGTTTTTATTTTTTTATTTGTTGTATTCTTTTATTCTGTTTTTATTTATGTATTTGAATTTTTTTAATTCATTTTTAATTATTTATTCAATTTTATGTTGACTTGTTTTATGTAAGGTGCCTTGAGACGGCTTTTGCTGTGATTTGGTGCATTATAAGCTAATTAAATTAAATTTAGCACAAAAATAAAACTCATACAACATACTGTATATAAACATAAGACAATAAAAGAAAAAAAATACAATATAAATAATGTGCAAGGGAAAAATTGTGGGTTCCAGGCTGTTGACAAATAAACAAAGAGACAAACACACAAACAGGGGTGGAAACATAACCTCATTCATTGGCTGAGGTAATTACAGAACGTCACCTTGCTGCACTTATTCACCTCAGGGAACTTTGGTGACAGGTTGGCCCTAATGCTTTAGCAAGCCAGAAATCCTATCTCTTGCATCCACAGACAGTGCTGTGCACATGGCAAACTGCATTTTAAAGGCATGTACAGGTGCTCCTTTGTTTGGTGGATATTATTTTTGGACCACAATGCACTGATGCATAGAAAATTTGATAAATCTATTCCCTTTATGTGTACCCCTTTCTGGATCCACTCCAGCACCCTCTACGCAACTTGGTTTTTCATCCTCATCAAGAAAGGGTTCGTCATGGAAAAACGTACATAGGTAGTACAAAATTCTCCAAGTGGTCCAAATGGTCAGTTATAAATGAATCTACAGTTTTGGTACTTCTACTGACTGGTCAGTAATATTAACAGAAAATCTTCTGAACACTGCTGCTGCTCTCACCGACTGTATAACATTATTCAGCTTTTCACCCTCTGCCTGGCATTTTTTTTGTAACTCTGCCAAAATTCTCTCTTTTTATCTCCCCTCTCTCTCTCTCTCTCTCACTCACACACACACACACACACACACACACACACACACACACACACACACACACACACACACACACACACACACACACACACACACACACACACACACACACACGAGTGACCTTGGCTCCCTGGGGAAGGACCATGTTTAATTGTTCATCAGCACTTTCCTCTGTGTTTGGCGGGCAGGGAGTTAAAGGAGAGGAATGGAGGGAGAGGAAAGAGGATGGAGGTAGAGAAGTGAGCTCTCGGGAGGATTTCCAGAAACGATAGGAGAGGAGAGCGGATGAGAGGAAAGAAAGCCGAGGCATGTGCAGAATTGTTGCGGAAGCAGATGGACAAACAGTCAGGCAAACACATTCTGTAACTTAATCAAGTGCGTCGTGGTGAGCAGCCTGAGAATAAACCCTGCAGCATCATGAGTAATTGTTCTATACATCTAGTTAGATTCCAATAAGAGCACAGTAGCACTGATATATTGTGAACAATATGGTGAGTAACGGGGAATGATATGCTATTTAAACCTCCATAAATCACAGTGAAACATTAAACTACTGCTTTAATGGTAAATATATTGGTCCCTCAGCTCTTTTGTAGCATGTATGCTGACTAATCATGTGCTGGACAAATAGACTGTGATGTGTGAATTGATATCCACTGATTTATTTCCTGCCTCCTATTCTTTAGCCCTGTTTTTTTCCACCTCAGATCTTCTCTAGTTGTGCATGCTCCCCCCCCCGACTGCCACACACACATTTTCACTCTCAATGCATCTCCTGACTAGATTTGGTGGGCTGATAGCGATGAGCCAGCAGTGGCCATGCTCGGCCGCGTTTCCTAATGGAACTCTGTGCTTTGTACAAGGTCCACAGTGTACTCCAGGACCAAGGTCTAATCTCAACATCTTTGTGTGTGCATCATTTTGTTCCTGTGTGCATGCACTTGGTTATGCACATGCAAGGCTTGCACCTTTTTAGCATATTTTAGGCCACAGAGGGCAGAGACTAACAATATCATTGAGGGAATATGGTACTATTGACTTAAAATGACAAACTTTTGTGAAATATTTGTTTAACTTGATACACATTGAACTTGCTGTTGCAGTATCATCCCTTTAAATTTTCTATAACATTGCTATGCTGATGATACTCTGGTATGCCCATCAGATCTGTCAAAATAAACAAAAAAAAAAAAAAAAAAAAAAAATTACTTTACTTTCACTGGACTGTGACTGATGCAGTAAGCCCACAGTCTGCGGTGGGTCAATTGCAAAAACTGTAATTGTAATTGTCCCTGTGTTTGAATACACCACTAGTGCACCTCTCATGGTGCTGGATTATATTCTGCCGAACTGCAATACTGTTTGTAAGTGCATTCTTGTTGTTCTTACTGCAATCTGGCAGCTGTCCAGGTCCTCTTACTGTGTTCCACGTACATTTGTACTGCGTTCTGACGCAGTACAAATGGGTTGCAGGTGGGTTCCAGCGCAGTCTGGGTTTTCAGATGGGTATCTTCTGCAATTCTTATTCCCTCCCAAATGTGGCACGAATTCTGCATTTTATTTTTATTTTTTTTACATTCTGCCTGTTTCAGCTTGGCTCATGCTCATTTGCACTAAGTGTGATTGGGGTATGAGGGAGACTAAGATGAGGCATATCACTTGTATTCAGAGGGAGTGCCTGCTTTCACATTTTGTCCATGTGCAGTGTTTCTCTATGCACAATACAGCACATGTGGTTAAGAGGACCTGAGAGGCTGCAGAAGGCCAAGGGAATGCCTACGATATGATTAACCTGGCTGTTGCAGATTGATTGTTACTGTTACGTTTAAGAGGTGGGGAGGGACTAGTTGCCTTCCATGACTCTAGGTGGTTCTGTGGTGTCATGGATGCAGCAAAATGTGACACCAGCACATGTTCTCAAACTTGACTTGACATTTTTAACACTCCGTTAGGTGTATATCTCTGTGCCTAATATGATGGAAGTGTGCCTGTAAATGTGTGAATGAATGTGTGGATGCTAATTTGCTAAAGAACGCAAGATCATAAATTTTTCAGGTAATGAATGAGTGTTTTGTGAGTGGATGGTTTGGCTGTATGGGGTTACACAGGATAATGGATTTGAATAGAAATAGATTTTTAAGAAAACAAGTGATATCTGTTTCAATGCATTTATTAATGTATTGGGAAAAATGGTAAATGGACTGCATTTATATAGCGCTTTCCATCTACATCAGGCACTCAAAGCGCTTTACAATCATGCCTCACATTCACCCTGATGTCAGGGTGCTGCCATGCAAGGCGCTCACTACACACCGGGAGCAATAGGGGATTAAAGGCCTTGCCCAAGGGCCCTTATTGATTTTCCAGTCAGGTGGGGATTTGAACCCATGATCTTCTGGACTCAAGCCCAACACCTTAACCACTAGACCATCACCAGACCATCGGATTTCAAAAAAGAAGAGAAAAAAGAAAACTAAATGAGGGAAAACAGCTGCTAACCAAATTCTTTGAGAAGAGAGGTGAGCTCGAAAACTATCTTAACGTGCACGCAGGAAACTTGCTAATATCAGCACTGAGGACATATAAACTTCACAGTTTAACAGGGAAAGACACGATAAACCCACGCCGGTTTTTGTGGCAAAATAACTAAACAAGCAGCCGCAGCTCTGCTCATCTCCCCCCATGGGACACACAGTCCACCTGGGAGGGAGAGAGGGAGGGAGGGGGACACGGAGCAGCACGTGGCTGCTGTGAAGACACACAGGACAGGAGCAGGGCAGCTTACTTCTGCTGCAAGAAAATCAAATGTCTTGACCCAGTCTCCCCTGACTTTCCACTGGTTGTTTGCACATTTATGGCAAAATTAATTACCCAAATGCTAAAAATAACTGTGTGTATTTAGTGCTGTCCATTTCATTATATATGTACAGATTTGGAAAAGTCTGTTTTATTACAATGACAGAAAAAAACATGCATTAGCCTGCTGTGGGATATAATATGACCACAGTCCAGTTGCACACACACCTGCCTACAAAAAACACATGCACACACACAAATGTAATATTAACATTATGAACCCCATGGCCTTTAGTTTCAGACAAAGCAGGAGGTGCTGGTCCAGGTTCTAGTCCCTCATCTTGTCAAATCAAATTTAATAACTTATATAGCGCCAATTCACAATGACATCACCTCAAGGTGTTTCACACGGCATAATAAAAACAGAAAAAATCGAATAAAAATTTAAAAACACAATAAAAAGACAAAACCATAAAAGAACACAAGCAACGAGGATGTTAGTGAAGGTGAGCTTATGGAGCCACTTTACAAGCAAATTATTTAACTACAATGTAATTAAATTTTAGTAACCTTTACAACATTGTTTTTTCCTGTTTTGTGTATTTGCTTTTTAGGACTACCTAATAAATTATGTGTCTTTGTAGTCCCAGGAACTGAGGGACAGATAAAAGATGACGATACAAACTATAGAATATTACAGAGAATTACAAAGTATAGCAAAGCTCTCGATTTACCGATCGATCTACGTTCCGATCCTCACCTATGGTCATGAGATTTGGCTCATGACCGAAAGAACGAGATCGCAAGTACAAGCGGCCGAGATGAGTTTCCTCCACAGGGTGGCTGGGCGCTCCCTTAGAGATAGGGTGAGGAGGTCGGTCACTCGGGAGGAGCTCGGAGTTGAGCCGCTGCTCCTCCATGTTGAAAGGAGCCAATTGAGGTGGCTCGGGCATCTTTTCCGGATGTCCCCTGGACGCCTCGCTGGAGAGGTGTTCCGGGCACGTCCCATTGGGAGGAGGCCCCGGGGAAGACCCAGGACATGCTGGAGGGACTACATCTCTCGGCTGGCTTGGGAACGCCTTGGGGTTCACCCGGAGGAGCTGGGGGAGGTGTGTGTGGATCGGGAGGTCTGGGCGGCTTTGCTTGAGCTGCTGCACATGCGACCGGACTCCGGATAAAGCGGAAGAAAATGGATGGATGGATGGATGGATGGATATTTTATATTACTTCATAAGACAGTACAGTAATTCCTTAACCTACAAGTTGTAGAGTTAGGGTTAGGGGGAGTAATATTCTGAAAGTCTATTTGTTATTAATATGGACTGATTTTGCCGACTGACATTGACTATAAGATAGGTAATCTGTTCTTTAATGTTTTGATTGTAGAATTTTGTATTATGTATTTTTTTTCACAAAGAGAATTACACACTGTTAAGAGATGAATTACACTTACTTTTATTTAATTACTTATTTTGGAAAATTGTGTTAAATTAGATATTTTGCTGTGACTGTAGATCTTATATCCCAAACCCTAATTAGAAGTCAAGTTAACATTGGGGTATGCACCAAATTGCACCATTTTTCTTGAAAATGCTGCACTTTGGTCCCCAGAATTTGGTGCTATGCCCCTGCAGAAGAGTATTCTATAATCAGAAAACTTTTAAATTTGAGTTTGTTACAGATTTCATATTTAAAATAGGATTTATAATGAGCAACATTAGATGTACACAAACATACAGAAGTAACAGAACTGTGAGAACATTGCTGTCTTGTGCAGAACCCGAAGTAAATGTTGCTTTTCATTGAGAAGCTCTTTTGTGAATCTATCGCTAACTCCACTTGATCATTTTAACTTTAGTAAATGCTTGTTGCAACAACCAAAAATTGAGAAATATTTTCATTCTAGTGTTGGTGAGACAGAGCGGCCCTGAAGCATTTCAATGGAAAAAGCAAAATACTATTATTAGACCTTGCTCATAAAATAATGCCACTGTAAATTAACTGGACTGAATAATTAGTTAAATTTTTGATCTAACTGTATATACTGTGTGTGTGTTCATGTATTCATCTCCTGACTTGTCTGAAGAAAACTGCCAATAAAACTAATTATTTGCAGGTATTATACCAAAGCCATTCATTACTTATGCATGTCGTTTTGACAGTTGGGGTTTTTCCGTAATTATTGTATGGCTTTGCCTTACAATATGAAGCACCTTGGGGCAACTGTTTCTTGTGATTTGGCGCAATATAAATGAAATTGATTTGATTTGATTTGATTTATGCAACCCGTAATTTTATGTTTTTATATATATATATATATATATATATATATATATATATATATATATATATATATATATATATATATATATATATATATATATATATACGAGGTCTATTAGAAAAGTATCCGACCTTATTATTTTTTTCAAAAACCATATGGATTTGAATCACATGTGATTATATCAGACATGCTTGAACCCTCGTGGGCATGCGAGAGTTTTTTCACGCCTGTCGGTTACGTCATTCGCCTGTGGGCAGTCTTTGAGTGAGGAGTCGCCCACCCTCTCGTCGATTTTTTCATTGTTTAGGAATGGCTCAGAGACTGCTGCTTTGTTTGATCAAAATTTTTTCAAAACTGTAAGGCACAACTGAGTGGACACCATTTGATAAATTCAGCTGGTTTTCGGTAAAAAGTTTAACGGCTGAGGAGAGATTTTGGTCTGGTAGTGTCGCTCACCACCAACATCGGTACCCCGCAGGGCTGCGTCCTCAGCCCTATTCTCTACACCCTCTTCACCTACGACTGTGCCGCCTCTCACCCCGACAACACCATCATAAAGTTTGCTGACGACACTGCTGTGATTGGACGCATCACCGGGGAGACGAAGCAGCTTACAGGAGGGAGGTGGAAGGCCTGGTGACATGGTGTGGAGTCAACAACCTCACCCTGAACACAGATAAAACCAAGGAAATGATAGTGGACATGAGGAGGGAGAGGGAACCTCATCAGCCACTGTCTATCCAAGGCCGTGAGGTGGAGAGAGTGAGCAGCTTTAAATATCTGGGGGTCCACATCAGTAGTGACCTCACTTGGACACTCAACACCACACAGGTGATAAAGAAGGCTCAGCAGCGGCTGTAATTCCTGAGGAGGCTGAGGAAATTTGGCATGTCACCCAAGATTCTCAGCAACTTCTACAGCTGCATCATTGAGTCCGTTCTCACCACCTCGATTACTGCGTGGTATGGCAGCTCAACGGTGAATGACCGCAAACGCCTGCAGAGAGTAGTGAAGACCGCATCAAAGATCACGAGGACGCCACTACCATCTCTGCAGAGCATCTACCATCGGAGAGTCCACAATAGAGCTGCCGCCATCATAAAAGACCCTACACATCCCCAATACGGACTGTTCACACTGCTGCCTTCAGGACGGAGGTTCAGGAGTGTGAAATGCAAAACCACTCGCTTCAAAAACTCTTTCTACCCCACTGCCATCAGACTGCTGAATGCTGCTAAGGACTGAGCAGACCCCCTGGGGTCACTTCACACTGTTACTGCACCTTACTGTTACTTTACTGTTAACTGTTAATACTTGAATCTTGCTATTTGCACATTATTTCATTTCACTTCATACTGTAACTGCACCTTTATTGTTACTTTACTTTTTAATGCTTAATGCTTTTAATGCTTTTTTTTTTTTTTTGCCTATTTTGACTATTATTATAGACACCCGGTGAGAGCAGCAAAGAAGAGAATTTCATTGCACAGGGAAATACGTTTCTTACTGTACATATGACAATAAACCTTTTGAACCTTTGAACCTTGAACCTTTAAGGATGGCCCACGGCGCCTGACGGCGATCTGCGCTTCAAGGCGGCAGCGTCTCGCCGTTTCAAGTTGAAAACTTCCACATTTCAGGCTCTGTTGACCCAGGACGTTGTCAGAGAACAGAGAACTTTCAGAAGAAGTCAGCATGAGGAGTTTATTCGGACATTCCATTGTTAACGGACATTTTGTAATGAAAGAACGTGCGGGCAGAGTCGCATGTCGGGCCGGACCCGACCACGGGGGGTCGCGACAGGAAAAACACCTCCGTTGGAAACCTTAACGGACAAGTTGGAACATGCCCAAGCTGTTAAACAATTTCTCAGTTACTCACTTGTTGAAAGCCATCAAAAGCCGCCTGAATTTTACAAATGGTTTTCAACATGGAGGTGTTTTTCCTGTCGCGGCGCACACAGATTCACCGAGTCGTCACGGAAACGACTCGGCGAATTTGCGCGCATGTCTTTCATTACAAAATGTCCTTAAACAGTGGAATGTCCGCATAAACTCCTCATGCCGGCCTCTTCTAAATCTTCTCTGTTCTCTCACGACGTCCTGGGTCAACAGAGCCTTAAATTAGGATGTTTCAGCTTGAAACAGGCCGACGACGGCACCTGGAAGCGCTGCAGGACGTCCCGCTCCGTGGGAAGTCCTTACAGCAACAGAAACACCCCATAATCTCTCATCAGCCGTTAAACTTTTCACCAAAAACCAGCTGAATTTCTCGAATAGTGTCCACATGGATATTCCTCACAGGTCCAGAAAAAAGTTTGATAAAGCAACGCGCGCCGTCTCGAGCAACGTGTGAAACAAAGGAATTCAGCCAAGAGGGCGGGACCACATCTCACTCAAGGCCTGCCCACAGGGAAATGACGTCACCGACACGCGTGAAAAAACTCACGCATGCTCACGAGGGTTCAAGCATGATTGGTATAATTGCACGTCATTCAAATCCATATAGTTTTTTTTTTTTTATAAAACTGCCAGTTAGTTTTATAAGATACCTCATATATATATATATATATATATATATATATATATATATATAAAGTGTGTGTATCCTAGTTTTGAGTTATGTATTGAAACTCTACAGAAAAAAAGCAATCATTATTTTATTTCCAGTTTAAGATCCTAATCATCACCAACATGAAAAATCACTAAGGTATATGTCCTATTATACATTCCAAATCTAAGGTGGATCTCTACTAGTGTATACTAAGGTACACCTAAATGTCTTAAAAAAAGAAGAAGAGCAGAGCCACTTAAGCACCTGGACTTGAGAACCAGGGATGGTAGGTTTAAATGTAATACATAATGTTTAAATTAATACATAGTAATGTAATACATGATCTTCCTCTTTTACAAACTGTATTTATTCCATGTTTTAATTACAATAAAAATGCATTACTTCATGTGCAAGTCTGCAAAAAACAAGGCATACTGTATACCAGCAAAATCAAAGGGAAGGTGGACAATTTACATCACACACACACACAGAGAGAGAGAGAGAGAGAGAGAGAGACTTAAAAATTCTCCAAGTACTAAACCATGAACTAATTAACTCAAGGCAAATGTCTATTAAATTGGTTTAGTCATCATTAACTGGAACAAAAGGTCTTTCATTAGTGGTTTGGCACTCACACACACACACACACACACACACACACACACACACACACACACACACACACACACACACACACACACACACACACACACACACACACACACACACAGGAAAGTAATCATGTTTTATATGCCGTAAACAAGTCAGTTTATTTTTGCCAGGACTTACAGTAGATAACTCAAAGTATAGTTCAGGCACAGATCATGACACAGGGAAGCAGTTGGCAGGGCTATGGTCCAGTTCCATAAAAAGGAGCCTGAAAAGAGTCCAGGGTCTGAGCACCAAAAAATAAAAAAACACAGTTGATGGCATGGCAAAAAAAAAAAAAAAAAATAGATGAAAACTCAGAAAATCTGATACAAATGTAAAAGTCAAAAAACAGCAAGAGAGCAAGCAATTCATAAGAGCACCTGAATGGAGTCTGCGACTTACCATCTTCCAAAGAGTGAAGAAAATTGACCTGCTTATAAAGACAAGGAGTGTGGGATGCTGATGCTGGTCTGGTGAGTCTATGAAACTAACAGTACCCAGGCACCATGAATGTAGCAAAGGTGCAGATGGCAGTGAGATGAGCGAGGTGAGGGACAGAATCAAAGCAATAGGAAGAATAAACCAAAACATGCAGGAAACAAGCACCAGGCGAAAGGAAACATAAGCAAGTCAAATGTGAGAATTGGAAAAATGTTTCCTCCACCACAGATCAAGATAAAGCATGGATCGATGTGCAGGAGAAACCATTTCACTGTTCTCACTAAATAAGAAAACATAAAAACATAAGAAAACATAAAAAGGGAGACTAAAACTGCACTAAAACCCTAAAACCCCAACCCAGAAAATTCATGTGAATGTGACATTACATTATGCTGATGACACACAGATGTATCTCCATTTTTGTTTACAGATTCTGTAAAGCATTCATATTTGATGTGTGCCTAGACCAGTGACAAATGTTTAAAATCTGAAACTTAATATACTATATGCACAAAGAAATGTGAAACTAAGAATTATTACAAATACTGCAAAACTCGGACCCTTCTTACAAGCAAAATACAATAATAACTGCAAAATGTTATCTTGCTTTCATCACTTCACATGTTGTCTGCTACAAAAATCAATGAAAAACATAGATCCCTGATTTCACCTGTTTTGGCTCCTTTTCATTATTTAACATTATGCAGTCAGAGCAGACTCTGCTCCTGAGATTCGGTGAGAGTTCCTTCAAATAGCAGAGCCATTTCTGTGAAATTGCGCTTGCACAACCTCTTGCAATAACTGGTCATTTACTTGATGTGTTACTGAATTAAATTTGCATATCTTACAGGCTGCATGAGTTTCAGATAAACGAGTGCAGTGTATTTAAGATGGAGATTTAGATATTTTTGGTTGTTGGCCACTTGAAGACATGCACTTTAGTTTCAATACAGAGCAAAATGACAGTGTATCAGAGGAGAGAGGGGAAAAGTAAAAGTTATAGAAGAAGTGACACCTAAAGAGTGCAAAACCCACAGCTCACATGTTTGACACTGAGTCATGCTAATGAATAATTTCTGATTCAGTAATGCCGTAATATATGTTTCACTGTAACCTGGATATTTTACAGGCTCAGTAATTGTGCCTTTGAATGTGAAGGCTTTAAGAGCTATGGCACTCTGGAATTTGACCAAAAGACTTTGACCCTCAACCTATCTAACCACTGGATGACCTTACCAAGCCAATTCTGGAACCTTCCAAAATGTGTGTCACATTTGGTCCATTGTCAAAATGAATTATTTCATGGATTTTTTGGGGACAACCTTCATTGACATATGAAGTTAAGCAGAAATCGGCAAACGGATGTGGGAGGAGTAGGCCAACAAACATGTAAGCAAACATTACCTTGGCCCCAAAGACTGACCTTTGGCAAATTTGACTTTGCTGGGCAATTCCAGAGTCATCCTACATATGTGCGCCAAGTTGGGTGGGCATCGAAAAGAGAAAGTAAGTCTGTTCTGTTCTCTCTTGTTTCACTACGGGTTGTCACAGTAGATACAAAGTGGAACCATACATGTCAACCCCTTTGAGGGTCCACCTGTATAACCAAGTGAGAAAATCCATAAAATCAACACAAAATCCTTATAACCTCCAAAATGCACCAAAATCAGTTTTATTACAGTACACACAACCGCTTAGCGGTGTCACATAACTGGGTTTTTGTCCACAAATTATGAGTTGCTGCAATGACATTAAAGTCAGGATCATTAGTATTTCCTCCACAGTTGAATTTCAAACAATAGCGATCATGCGTTCATGCGTCAAGCTGAATTTTATCAAACTGAATGTGTTAAATTTAGTTATTTTTTACAGAAACAAGAACTGTCTGTCACTAATGGAAATACATTAATAAAATCATGAAAAATAAACTGAATAAAGTAAATAAATATGAAATTGGTCACTGGATCCTTAAACTTTGGACATAATATACTCTTCAAGGTTGGATCCTTGATCTGGGGACATAAATAGGAATAAACAAAATCTGAAGTTTTTGTCAAAACCATTACCTTTCAGACATTATTGGCATGAATGTCTTTCCATACGTCTGAGCTCGCTGTGCTTCACGTCAGCATCAGTTTAATTCATAAAGAATGCAGGACGTCTCATGTTGGAAGAAAAAAATGTTTTAGTCGATTGTAGTTTCGTGTCTGTAATACAATAATAATCATTTGGTTCACGCATCAAAGTGGAGTCACACTGCAGAAATGGTTGATTACAGAGCCGCTGCAGACCAAATCCTGAATATCCATAAGACACTGAAACTTGGAAAAATCCATATAATTTACGGACAATCCATATAGGTTGACATGACTGTGGAACTGCATGTTGATTTGGCACATGTTGTACACGAGATATCCTTCCTGACACAACTCCACATAATACAGAGAGTGGCCACGGGTGGCCTTGAACCACAAACCTTCCTCATTGGGCACAAGTGCACTAACTACTTGGTCACCACACCTTCCCTGGGTGAACATCAGTGTGAATAATAGAAATTTAGACGTTTGACCCCAATGACCTTGACCTTTTCCAACATGAATCCTCAAAGGGCAATTCCAGATTTGGCTTGAGGACATGGGAAACATAGGGTAAGAGACAAACATCACTTAAATCTTAGTGTGAGTCTGTCTAAAATTGAAAAATTCTATAATGACTAAACCAAAAGCTTTCAATCATATGTAATGCACACTGGCTCCAAACTCCTATTGTTAAACAGTTATGACCTTGAGTTTAACCTTTCAAGGTCAATCAAAGTGAAATGCCATGTTACCAAAGAGAAAGCTGATGCATAACTTCATATTCGAGTGAAGCATAACAGCAGGTATGTCTTGCAAGAATTATGTGGAATAGCTATGCTAAATCACTGTTCTATCAAGGTCACCCAATGCCGAAAGTCATGCAACATGTCTGTATTAATGTTTAATAGTCACCGGTTCTTTGGAGTAGTCATCCCATATGTCTCCTATACATAAACACTGAGTCACAATGACCTTGACATGTAAACTTCACGTTTAAGCAGATTTTTTTTCTGAAATTAAATCACTTTTTCCTTGAATGAGCCCTCAATCATTCCACTGAGTTTGGCCCAAATCACATCAAAAGATGTCCAGTGGGGATACATATGACTACAAACAACACCCGAAGATGCAACAAGTATCGGAAGCTTGAAAGACGGATTGCAGTCTGTTAAATTGTGTCTCTTCCAGGTATTTATTATTTGAAAAGCATGTGTTTCCATGTTTTAATGCCCATGAGCCACCACGGGTTAGGACATGAGTGCATCCTTGCACGAGATGATTCCACCCTTTTCACCTCTGCTTCCTGTTTTTACAATAAAATACTATTTTATTCCTTCACTACAACATCAACTGCATCATTAAAGTTTAGGAGTCCCCCCCCACCCCCCTTTTTGAAATTACAGAGCCTCATAAATTGAACAAGGCAAGACTTCAGATTATATTTTCTGATTATATATCAGTCAATCCTTTTTTTTTTTTTTTTCCTGTGTACAATACAAAGTGATTGTTTCATCCCCTTTGTATTTCCAGGACATTGCACATGCTTCACAGGCTGTTTTATGATTCATCTTCAATTAGATAGCAATTTCACAGTTTCAAGAGCCAGTGATGATAACATGTTATCAGTTGATGAGGAAATCCGGGATGTGTCAGATAACACCCTTCATAACATCTTTTTAAATCAAAAATAAAGAAATAAATGAAAGAAATAAAAATAAAATAAAATAGTGTTAGAAAATTACCATATTTTTAAGAAAACTTTGAAGTAATATGTTGGTATGTTGGTAAAACAACATTTTGATCATTTAAATTACCAGTTTAAAAAAAAAAAATCATTCATTTATTCATTCATTTTCTGCTGCTTATTCACGACTGGGTTAGGAAACCCAGTGGCAGTAGATCAAGCAGCTCATTCCACACTTCCCTATGCTTGGCCAAGTCCTTTAACTCATCCTCCAGTATCCCAAGAAAGCTGGGAAATCCCTCCCAGCATATATATATATATATATATATATATATATATATAAGACAGATTTCCCCATGGGGACATTAAAAGTATCTATCTATCTATCTATCTATCTATCTATCTATCTATCTATCTATCTATCTATCTATCTATCTATCTATCTATCTATCTATCTATCTATGTTGTGTGGGCTGCTGAAGAGGAGGTACTGCTGGCCCACCACCACCAGAGGGCACCCTGCCTGGAGTGCGGGCTCCAGGCACCAGAGGGCGCTGCCGCCTCACAGGAGCAGCCGGGGTGACAGCTGTCACCACTCATCTGATCTGCATCGGTATATCAGCAAGACGTCATCTCCACCTCTTTGCCGAGATATCGTTCTACCTGAAAGGTAATATCCTCAGCCTGACTGCTTGATAGAAAGCCTTTTTGTTGTGATTTTTGTGAGTGATAACAGACTTTTTCTCCAACGAGAGGTGGAGGTAGCTTCCCTGCCGTGCAGATTGCTGGGTGCAGACGCACCCACGTTTAATTGTGTTTTTGTTCCTCACCAGCAGTACCAGGTCCGACACGCGGAGGCAGTGGCCACCTGGGAGTTCGGGACTTGGCGGCTCCAGTATTCCCGGGGTCTGGTGGCGGAGGAAATCGTGTGGTTCCGGTTCTGCTTTGGACAGGCGTCTCCTATCTTCGAGCCTGCCCACACGACACCTTGTAATTTGACCTTTGATCTATTGTGGAATCTGTTGTGTTTGTTGTGCACGTTCGCAACAGTAAAGTGTTGTTATTTGACCTATTCTATTGTCCGTTCATTTGCGCCCCCTGTTGTGGGTCCGTGTACTTACACTTTCCCAACAGGATATCTCGGCCAACGTCATGGATCCCGAGGGGCGTCAACCGGCTGTTGAACGGCCAATGGAAGAACAGGGCGCACAGGCGCCCGCAGGAGGAATGATCGGTGAGTTGCAGCGGATCCTCACCGTTTTCACGGCTCGGTTGGATTTAATGACCGAGCAGAACGTCCTCCTTAACCGCAGGGTGGAGGCTCTCGCCGCGCAGGTGGAGGCGCGCCCTCAGGGCGCTGCTGCGGCTCTCCCTCCTGTCGACCCTGTGCGTAACAGTGACGTTCCACTGGTCGTTCAACGACCCCTCCCACCTTCCCCTGAAGCATACATAAGCCCTCCAGAGCCGTACGGAGGTTGTGTGGAGACGTGCGCGGACTTCCTTATGCAGTGTTCGCTCGTCTTCGCACAACGTCCCGTCATGTACGCGACTGATGCTAGTAAGATAGCTTATGTGATTAATCTGCTTCGCGGCAAGGCACGCGCTTGGGCTACAGCGCTTTGGGAGCAAAATTCACGGCTCCTTCTGACATATGATGGGTTTGTGAGGGAGTTCAGAACAGTGTTCGATCATCCAAATAGAGGAGAGACCGCTTCAGCCGTGCTGCTGTCAATGAGACAGGGGCGCCGGAGCGCAGCTGCTTATGCAGTCGACTTCCGCATCGCGGCTGCGAGGTCCGGCTGGAATAACACTGCCCTCCGCGCCGCCTTCATAAACGGACTGTCGTTGGTCCTGAAGGAGCTCCTGGTGGCTAAGGACGAACCGCGGGATTTAGACGGGCTTATTAATCTCGTTATACGATTAGACAATCGGTTAGAGGAACGCCGTCGGGAGCGAGGCGAAGGACGTGACCGGATACGCGCCGCCCCTCTCCCTTCCGGGTTCGAAAAGGGGCCGTCCTCCCCACGCTCCACAGCCGCAGCGCTTTGTGGGGCAACAGCTCCCCCTGCTGACGTTGTTAGGGAAACGCACAGGGCCAAAATGGGGAGGCTGATCCGTGGAGAGTGTTTTCTCTGCAGCTCAACAGAGCACACACAGAGAGACTGCCCCAAACGGCCAAAACGTCAACACTCGCCCTTAGAGACTGGGCTAAGGGGGGGGTCAAGACATTCAAGTGAGACACACACAAATTGCCACACGACTCCCAGTCACAATCCTGAGCGTGGATTTAACCCTTCAAGCCCGAGCACTGGTGGACACGGGGTCAGAAGGGAATCTGCTAGACAGCAGATGGGCAAAGGAGGTAGGGCTCCCTCTGGTGGCGCTTCCTACGCCATTGCAGGTGCGGGCACTAGATGGCACCCTCCTCCCTTTACTCACACACAAGACACCACCAGTAACTCTGGTGGTGTCTGGAAACCACCGGGAGGAGATTGAGTTTTTTGTAACTCCTGCCACCTCCCGCGTGATTTTGGGCATCCCATGGATGTTAAAGCACAATCCCCGGATCGATTGGCCGTCTGGGGTGGTGGTTCAGTGGAGCGAAACCTGCCATCGGGTGTGTTTAGGATCCTCGGTTCCTCCCGGTTCCCAGGCTAAGGAGGAGGTCAAAGTCCCGCCCAATCTGACGGCGGTGCCGGTTGAGTACCACGATCTTGCTGACGTCTTCAGCAAGGACCTGGCACTCACCCTTCCCCCGCACCGTCCGTACGATTGTGCCATTGATTTGGTTCCGGGCGCTGAGTTCCCGTCCAGCAGGCTGTACAACCTCTCACGACCTGAGCGCGAATCAATGGAGACCTACATCCGGGACTCATTAGCTGCCGGGCTGATCTGGAACTCCACCTCCCCGATGGGGGCAGGTTTCTTTTTTGTGGGCAAGAAAGATGGCGGACTTCGTCCATGTATTGATTACAGGGGGCTGAATGAGATTACGGTTCGCAACCGATACCCGTTGCCATTATTAGATTCCGTGTTCACCCCCCTGCATGGAGCCAAAATCTTTACTAAACTGGATCTTAGAAATGCGTATCACCTGGTTCGGATCCGGAAGGGAGACGAATGGAAGACGGCATTCAACACCCCATTAGGTCACTTTGAGTACCTGGTCATGCCGTTCGGCCTCACCAACGCCCCCGCGACGTTCCAAGCATTAGTTAATGATGTCTTGCGGGATTTCCTGCACCGATTCGTCTTCGTATATCTAGACGATATACTCATCTTTTCTCCGGATCCTGAGACTCATGTCCGGCATGTACGTCAGGTCCTGCAGCGGTTGTTGGAGAACCGGCTGTTTGTGAAGGGCGAGAAGTGTGAGTTCCACCGCACCTCTTTGTCCTTCCTGGGGTTTATCATCTCCCCCAACTCCGTCGCTCCTGATCCGGCCAAGGTTGCGGCGGTGAGAGACTGGCCCCAACCCACTAGCCGTAGGAAGCTGCAACAGTTCCTCGGCTTTGCTAATTTCTAAAGGAGGTTCATTAAGGGCTACAGTCAGGTAGTTAGCCCCCTGACAGCCCTGACCTCACCAAAAGTTCCCTTCACCTGGTCGGATCGTTGCGATGCCGCGTTCAAGGAGTTGAAACGGCGCTTCTCGTCTGCACCCGTTCTGGTGCAGCCCGATCCTAGTCGCCAGTTAGTGGTTGAAGTGGACGCCTCGGACTCAGGGATAGGAGCTGTGCTTTCCCAAAGCGGGAAGACCGATAAGGTCCTTCACCCGTGTGCCTATTTTTCCCGCAGGTTGACCCCGGCCGAACGGAACTATGACGTCGGCAATCGAGAACTCCTTGCGGTGAAAGAGGCTCTTGAAGAGTGGAGACATCTGTTGGAGGGAACGTCCGTGCCATTCACGGTTTTCACTGACCACCGGAACCTGGAGTATATCAGGACCGCCAAGCGGCTGAATCCCAGGCAAGCCCGCTGGTCACTGTTCTTCGGCCGTTTTGACTTCCGGATCACCTACCGTCCCGGGACCAAGAACCAGAGATCGGATGCCTTGTCCCGGGTACATGAAGATGAAGTCAAAACGGAGTTGTCGGATCCACCGGAACCCATCATCCCGGAGTCCACTATCGTGGCCACCCTCACCTGGGACGTAGAGAGAACCGTCCGGGAGGCCCTGGCACGAAGCCCGGACCCCGGAACTGGGCCGAAGAACAGACTTTACGTCCCACCAGAGTCTAGGGCTGCAGTCCTGGACTTCTGTCACGGCTCTAAGCTCTCCTGTCATCCAGGGGTGCGAAGAACCGTGGCAGTTGTGCGGCAGCGCTTCTGGTGGGCGTCCCTAGAGGCCGACGTCCGGGATTATATCCAGGCCTGCACCACCTGCGCCAGGGGCAAGGCTGACCATCGTAGGGCTTCGGGTCTGCTCCAGCCGCTGCCCGTGCCCCATCGCCCCTGGTCCCACATCGGCCTGGATTTTGTCACGGGTCTCCCACCGTCCCAGGGCAACACCACCATCCTCACGATAGTGGACCGATTCTCCAAGGCGGCCCACTTCGTGGCCCTCCCGAAGCTCCCGACGGCCCAGGAGACAGCGGACCTCCTGGTTCACCACGTCGTCCGGCTGCATGGGATCCCAACAGACATTGTCTCAGATCGCGGTCCCCAGTTCTCCTCGCACGTCTGGAGGAGCTTCTGCCGGGAACTGGGGGCCACGGTGAGTCTCTCATCCGGGTACCATCCCCAGACCAACGGGCAAGCAGAACGGGCCAACCAGGAGATGGAGCAGGCCCTGCGTTGCGTGACAGCCGCGCACCCGGCGGCCTGGAGTACCCATCTGGCCTGGATCGAGTATGCCCATAACAGCCAGGTGTCGTCAGCCACCGGCCTCTCCCCTTTCGAGGTATGTCTGGGGTACCAACCGCCTTTGTTTCCAGTGGTTGAGGGAGAGGTCGGTGTGCCCTCGGTCCAGGCCCACCTACGGAAGTGCCGTCGGGTGTGGCGTGCCGCCCGTTCTGCCTTGCTGAGGGCCCGGATGAGGTCAAAGGCCCATGCAGACCGTCGGCGGACCCCGGCCCCTGCGTATCGGCCAGGGCAGGAGGTGTGGTTGTCGACAAAGGACATCCCCCTCAAAGTGGACTCCCCCAAGTTACAGGACCGTTACATCGGTCCCTTCAAGATCCAGAAGGTCATCAGTCCAGCCGCAGTGAGGCTTCAGCTGCCGGCCTCACTGCGGATCCATCCTGTATTTCACGTGTCCCGAATCAAACCACATCACACCTCACCCCTCTGTACTCCGGGTCCGGCACCGCCTCCTGCCCGGATCATCGATGGCGAGCCGGCTTGGACTGTGCGCCGGCTTTTGGATGTCCGTAGGATGGGCCGGGGTTTCCAGTATTTGGTGGACTGGGAGGGGTACGGACCTGAAGAACGCTCCTGGGTGAAGAGGAGCTTCATCCTAGACCCGGCCCTTCTGGCCGATTTCTACCGCCGCCACCCGGACAAGCCTGGTCGGGCGCCAGGAGGCGCCCGTTGAGGGGGGGGGTCCTGTTGTGTGGGCTGCTGAAGAGGAGGTACTGCTGGCCCACCACCACCAGAGGGCACCCTGCCTGGAGTGCGGGCTCCAGGCACCAGAGGGCGCTGCCGCCTCACAGGAGCAGCCGGGGTGACAGCTGTCACCACTCATCTGATCTGCATCGGTATATCAGCAAGACGTCATCTCCACCTCTTTGCCGAGATATCGTTCTACCTGAAAGGTAATATCCTCAGCCTGACTGCTTGATAGAAAGCTTTTTTGTTGTGATTTTTGTGAGTGATAACAGACTTTTTCTCCAACGAGAGGTGGAGGTAGCTTCCCTGCCGTGCAGATTGCTGGGTGCAGACGCACCCACGTTTAATTGTGTTTTTGTTCCTCGCCAGCAGTACCAGGTCCGACACACGGAGGCAGTGGCCACCTGGGAGTTCGGGACTTGGCGGCTCCAGTATTCCCGGGGTCTGGTGGCGGAGGAAATCGTGTGGTTCCGGTTCTGCTTTGGACAGGCGTCTCCTATCTTCGAGCCTGCCCACACGACACCTTGTAATTTGACCTTTGATCTATTGTGGAATCTGTTGTGTTTGTTGTGCACGTTCGCAACAGTAAAGTGTTGTTATTTGACCTATTCTATTGTCCGTTCATTTGCGCCCCCTGTTGTGGGTCCGTGTACTTACACTTTCCCAACAATCTATCTATATATATAAACACAAAAACTGTAAATATTCAATAGTAATGCTGTGTAAATGTAATTAGACACAAAATCACGGATTTAGAGATCACATGTGACTAGTTGACATTAGACCACAAATATGGTAATGTAGAAAAAAATAATATGTATTAACGACATAATATTGCTTCTGGAATTTGATGTATGAAATAGCTTGTTTTATTTTTTAAGTATCTCTCTTCTGACAAAACTTAAGTGATCAGAGTAAGCTGTTCTACTCACAATCTGTATACATAAAATAACTTTTTCCAAAACTCTTAACTCTTTGTACAACAAATGAAAATATTTCAGAAGCCCTTGTTCTATAGCCATGTTGATTTTGAGCCAATTCTACATTGCATGTAAGATAATCTGGAGCAGTACCATTCATAACATTAAACATATGACCAAGTTTTAATTGCTTTGAGTCAGCACTCATGGACAGATTCAAGCTCCACACTCAAGGTCTCCCTTATGTCCAATGTATCCTGTCCCGAGGTAAGGAAGGCTAAATCATCTGCATATAAAACAAGCTTACACTTCACTGTTTCTTTAATATCATTCACATATATTAGAAATACAAGAGCAGCGAATATAGAACCCTGTGGAACTCCACATGTGAGAGAGAGCATACCACCCACATCCGACAACTTGCATTAAGCCTCTGAGATAAGACTCAAACCATTTTAATGTCAGAATAGAGACCTACACATTTCAATTTAGACCCATTTTAATGTCAGAATAGAGACCTACACATTTCAATTTAGACAACAGACTTATTTTTGGTGACACAAGTGGGTATTGCAGGTACTCACACATATACTTGACAACATAGGAAAAGTTGTAGCGAATATGAAGCAAATATCTTTACAGAATCAAAAGTAGCTTTAGTTTTCCACTTTTAACAAAGAACTCACTCTCCAGGCATTTCTACGGCTCGAATGTCTTAAACTGAAGGACTGTGTTGTCACTTGACATGGTGTCAGTCACCAACCCCCCCGCCCCCCAACCTTTTCACAAAGTGACCAGTTGTCCAAACATTTCCTGGATAAATTTATGATGCCTATGGAAATCTTCAACAAACAGTCCCTAAGCATCAAAGACCTTTGTTGAAATGGTGCCAGGAAAAATCACCACCCAAATACTCTGTAATCACAACCCTAATTCCAATGAAGTTGGGACGTTGTGTGAAATGTAAATAAAAATAGAACACAATGATCTGTAAATCCTCTTCAACCTATATTCAATTGAATACAGCACAAAAATAAGATATTTAATGTTCAAACTGATAGACTTTTTTGTTTTTGTGCACATATTTGCTCATTTTGAAATGGATGCCTGCAACGTAACATCTTTTGTAACCCTTGGTGCATGTTTAAATGCTATTTGCTGTATTATTAATGAATTGTCATGGTGAAAACAGTGTTTCTGTTAATCACTTACCTGCTTCTAGGATGGTTTAGATCAAGGGTGTCCAAGTTCGGTCGTCGAAATCTACCTTCCTGACACTCTTAGTTGTCTCCTTGCTCCAACACACCTGAATCCAATGAAATGCTCATTGATCCACACGGTATGCATGAATCCAATGAAAGGCTCATTTGAGCCTTTCATTGGATTCATGGTTTAGATTGATGACTTAGCTTATATGTTGTTAGCCACAGAAGAAACAAGGTATTCATTCATTGTATCTGATCAGCAGATCAATTGATTCATTGTATCTCAGCCACAACTCAGCCACATGGGGTGTGCAGCCAGTACATTCTGAGTGCTGATCCCAAGTAAATAAAATGAGGTCTTACACCAAGTGAAGGAGTTCAAGTACCTCGGGGTCTTGTTCACAAGTGAGGGGACAATGGGGCCTGAGATTGCCCGGAGAATCAGCGCAGCAAGGATGTTGTTGCATGCAATCTGCTGTACTGTTGTGATGAAGAAGGGAGCTGAACTAAAAGGCAAAACTGTCAATCTTTGTTCCAACTCTCACCTACAGTCATGAGGGTTGGGTCATGACTGAAAGAACTAGATCACGGGTGCAAGCAGTCGAAATGTGTTTCCTCAGGAGGGTGGCTGGGGGTCTCCCTTAGAGATAAACTGAGATGCTCAGTCATTCATGAGGAGCTGAGGTGGTTTGAGCAACTGGTAAGGATGCTCCCTGGGTGCCTCTCTAGGGAGGTGTTCCAGGCACATGCAGCTGGGAGGAGACCTGGGAGAAGAGATTATATAGGTTGAGAGTTTACATCTCCACACTGGCCTGGGAATGCCTTGGCATCCCACAGTCAGAGGTGGTAAGTGTGGCCCGGGAAAGGGACATTTGGGGTCCCCTGCTGGAGCTGTTGCCCCCCTTGACCCGGTTCTGGATAAGACCCTGAGATACTTAAACTCTTCCACTTAACTCTCTTAACTTTCAATTACTTTCTTTTCACCCAGATGGTACAATGCCCCCTTTTCTGACAAAGGACCATCTTGGGTTTGGAGGTGCTGATTCTTATTCCAGTCACTTCATAGTCCACCTCAAATTTGCTCAGTTCACACAGGAGGTCACTGGCTGACGATGCCAATCGAACCACATTGTCTGACAAAAGCAGCGATGCAACTCTGAGATCACCAAATTGGATACCCTCCAGTCCCGGCCTGTCCCTTGAAATCCTGTCCATGAACATCATGATCAGGATTGGTAACAAGGGGCAGCCTTGGCAGACTCCAACACCCACTGGCAAGATGTTTGATGTAATGCTGAGAATGCAGACACCAACTTTGGTCACAGAGACTAGATTGTGCATTTCAGCACTATTGTGCACCTTTTTTTAAACACCTGTTTAAGATCTGTTTTAAATGTGAAAGTTTTGATATGGGTCCAGAGGAGGTCCATGGCAAAGTGCTGTATCAGCCATGGAGTTTCAGTGCAGAAGGTTCCCGGTTCAATCCCCACCCTGCCACATTTTTGCATGTAAGGTGATGTTGCATTAGGAAGGTTATCTGGTGTAACACATGTCAAATCAACATGCCTAACCACCTTAGATCTGCTGTGGCAACTCTGAGTGAAAACAAGGAAGCAGCCAAAGGGACTTACTATTAGCAGTATGGCTCAAAGTAAATAAATATGTGGGAAAAGTTGCTTTGTTTAGCTTCTTCATCGGAAGCATTATTTTCATCCATTTCTGCCTTCTTTGATTTTTTCCCCCCTCTTTGAGTTCCTTGGGTGCCCTATGAAATTTGTTTATTTTCCACATTGCCTGCGGCACTTCTCTTTTTCTCCAACTTCTACACTTTGATAAATGAGCATTTTTTGTTTTTGCTCAGGAGCTCATGGGGTTATGTGGAAAGGAACTTTCTTTTGTGAAGGGTTTCTAAGCCTCATACTGTATGGATTTGCCTTGGAGTAAAAGTACCCAAATATTTTAATTAGAGTTTTGTTTTTTTGTTTTTTAGTTGGTTTTTGATTGACACGTAGATAAATGCAAGTTCAAGGCAAAGACAAATTATGAGAAAAATGAAGTTAAAGAGCACAAAGCAAAATGCTGAGATAAATAGCAAACTAGCACATTAGTGCTGTTAAAGGGTAGATGATCAGTTATACCTAAGTTATGCCTGGAATGTTTACCATTGCGTTACTGTTAATAATAATGGAGTTTCTTTTGGTATATCAGTTTTTGCTCTGTCAGCCCAGCAGATTGCATATGGATCTGCATGTTGATTTATCACAAGTTATACACTGGATGACTTTCCTGATGTAACTCCAGATGTACATGGAGAATGGCCACGGGTGGGCTTTAACTGGGAATCTTCTATTTTGTCAGCAAGTACAGTTGCTGCTTAATAATATTAAGAATACCACACTCATTTATGATCATCAGTATCAACAACAAGCAAGATGTCCTCTATGGCGAATCTGGTGAAGGAGGCGGTGGCTTGTAATCCAGTGACTGTAAAAGCAGATGAAGGCTACAGCAACTCTTCAGACACTGAACGTCTGGGATTTTCCAGCCATTGGACCACGCTAAGCATCTGTCAAGGACCATGTGTTTACTGCTGTGGAACAATATTCCCATATGAAAAAGAAAAAAAAAAGAAAAAAACAAACAAAAAAACTCACACACAGGTGTCTATAAATTGACTCTCTATGACCACCATCCCATCTGGGAATCAATCAACAGACAGTCTTCCTTTTCACAGAGGAACTGCAACAACACAATCACTTTCAAGAACATTACTTTTCAGATTCTGATAGAATCTGTTTGAATCCACAAAGCAAAAGTAATTATATTAATAAACAAATGCAAAATATGGATTATTGTTGACCAGAGCCAACAATTCTGGCCATCTATATTATAATAGCCAAGTGTCCTCTGTGTGCCTGTATGCGTGCGTGTGTCTGTATGGCTTCAATCACAAAAAAAAAAAAAAAAAAAAACTGGGGAGAGCTGACATTTGCCATTTGGTATGCTTATGTATTTTTGGTCAAGAATGAACAGCACCAAAACAGAACGTTGATAGGACTAATGTTTTTGGAAAAACTACAGATATCAGCCAATAACACTGAACAATGGACATTGTGAACCACATTTTGATCTCACAGGCCATTCCAGCAGGAAGCAATAATCATGTTTATATTAAAACTGTGAGTGCGTGTGTGTGTGCGTGTGATTTTATTAAGTAAGTTCAATGTAAGTACATAATATAATTGTAAATACATAAAAAATACATGGATGACACAAGAAACTGAAAACACTTATATCGACTGTTGTCTATTTAACAATCAAATGACAAAATAGAAGTCAAAGTAGAATAAGGTAATAATAATAATAATAATAATAATAATAATAATAATAATAATAATAATAATAATAATAATAATAACAGTGTGTATATCATAACAAGAACCAAAAAAATTATAAACACATTGACAGCAAATTAACATAACAAATACGTAATTAACAGGAAATAAAAGGTTTGAGTTCTTCTAAAAATTGTTCAGGTCTAAGGTTCTAAAAACATTCTGGACTCACACACCATCCCAACTCATTATACAAACTTTGCTTAATTTATTGGCATCCTTGAAAAATGTCAGCTACCTATTTTATAAACACGACCCAATCTAGAGCCCGTGGATCCCCACGGGCAACATGCTAGTTTTAGTCTTAATCTGTGTAGCAGCCAATGGAGTCGGCAAAATCTGCAGACTGTATGACTTCTTGATCTTTCATGTAGCAACAGTTTGTCCACGCTTACTCACTGGAAAGTCAAAACTGTTTGTTTGTGTGCAGAACCCATCTGGATCACTTGAAAACATTGCAGTATAAATTGATACATTTCACTTTTGTCCATGCTTTGGGGTGGCATCTCTTGGCATCTTCAAGCTTGAAGTGTCTAATTTTCCAAAATGTGTATTTTGCGTCCTTGTAGCTCATCCTGAAGTTGCTTATTATGAAGGCAGATCAAAAACAACTTGCTATTATGATGCTAGTCAAGGGGAAAATTGCTGCTCCATTATATTCAGACTGCATTTTTATGGAATATGATGTTGCACCACAGATTATCTTGAATATGTAACCAACGGTTTGGGGGGAGCAAAGTTAATACACAATCCTCAAGTGGTGATTTTAGTATATAATTTAACCTTTCAGTTATAACGTTAGGTATTTTAAAATAAATCACGTTATTCTTCTTCTACTACAACTTTTTTATTTTTAATTTATTGATTTGTTTTTAATTCTTGGAAATGCATTAAGAGTAGCATTTATTTTTCACTGATGTATGATTACATTCTGCTACAAACAACATAATACAAGTTGAGGGAGAAAGGTTTGTGATTGTAGTTTTAAACTTACGAGGTTAAGAGGAAATTTATTCAATTTTAGAGTGCGTTGACGATTGCTCTATGAAGTCAGGGCATGAAAACGGAAGGCCAACTTGTATAACTCAGACTGAACTCGGGGTACCTAAAATATTATGCAGTCTTTTCTACAAGTTTGAGTTCCAATGTTTCAATCCATCATCATTGCAATATTTGATGTCAACTATCAGTCAATGGGCAAATACGTAAACAGACACTGCTGTTTGTTTTGTCACTCTCGCAGAGAAGACCAACCTATTATTTAATAAAAAATACAATAGTGATGCTATCTCTAGTAATCTGAGGCAGAATGATAGACCATGCCTCAGGATCTAAGACAGGAGGGTACAGCATTTCTAGAAACTACATCTCCCCAATCTCACAAAGGAAAAGTACATCAACAATTATCTTTCTTCAAACCATAGGGAAGCAAATTCCATTTAAACAGAAGTATCAAATTTTCACAGTTTGTTTTCCACATTTTCTAAATGATATTTACAGAGAGCATCTGGAAAGTATTCATAGTGCTGAACTTTTTTGCACATGTTGTTACGTTACAGCCTTATTCCAAAATGGAAGGTTTTTTTTTCCCTCAAAATTCTACACACAATACCCCAAAATGACAATGTGAAAAAATCATTTTGAGATGTTTACAAATTCATTCAAAATAAATAATCTAAGAAATCACCTTTAATTGGTGTCCACCTGGGGTAAATTCAGTTGATTGGAAATGATTTGAAAAGGCACACACCTGTCTACATTTACGGTCCCACAGTTGACAGTGCATGCCACAGCACAAACCAAGCATGAAGACAAAGGAATTCTCTTTAGATCTCCAAGACAGGTTTATCTCAAGGTACAGAAACATTTCTGTTGCTTTGAAGGTCCTGATGGTCATTTTTTCAGAGCTCCAGCATTCCTCTGTGGAGAGAGGAGAACCTTCCAGAAGGACAACCAGCTCTGCCGAAATCCACCAATGCGATCTGTATGGTAGAGTGGCCAGATAGAAGCCATTCCTTAGTAAAAGGCATATGGTAGCCTGCCTAGAGTTTACCAAAAGGCACCCGAATAACTCTCAGACCATGAGAAACAAAATTCTCTTTTCCAATGAAACAATGCTTGAACTCTTTGGTGTGAATGCCATGCATCGTGTTTGCAGGAAGTAAGGCACCACCATGCTACAGTGAAGCATGGCGGTCACTCATGTGTCTTCTTGCTGTCCGCATGTGGACATACATAAAAACATATATCGCTGTTGCACTGCGCTGCAGCGAGCATGCATGGCACACACATTGACAGGCTACCCCAGGTGAAACGGACCATCAGACCATCAGATCATAACACACAGTGGGAGATCTGAATGTCACGTCACCGAAATGAGCTCTGTTCCACATGATGCAGTGTCTGTCCTGTGGTGCACTGTCAACAAGACATGCATGTCAGGCAGGACATGCACGCAGGGCCGGCTGGAAACGCCGCCAGCAGATGTGGACATGATAAGAGCGCACTCCTTCTCATTCATGTCATTTCATGAATGTGCATCTGTTACCATGGGTCATCCACAGAGAACAGACAGCTCATACTTGTACTGTCCACTTGATAAGAGAGATTCAATAAAATGCAGTGTTTTTATATGGTGTGTGGTTTTATGTTTTTCTTAAATCCATCCATGTACTTTAGATATCAGGTATTTTCCCACACCTTTTGCAAGACAGTGATGGTAGCTCAATGATAAAATTTCTGGCAATCAGAGCTTTTGGAAATTGCAGGTTCGAATCCTGTGGGTGGCATGCATTTTTTATTTTTATTTTTTATTTTCATTTATTTATTTTATTGTTTTAATTTTAAGTGGTATGGGGGGGGGGGGGGGGGAATTAAAAAGAAGACATGAAAGTTCAGCTACAATTTGCCAGAAGGTACATCTGAGATGCAAGCCTAGATTTAATGCTTTGGTGAAAGAAAATCCTCCTCTATACCACTTCATCATGAAGCTGTATAACTGGGGACACAAAATGCAAAACATGCACTGTGGACAATTTCTCCAATCACAGCCACAGAAGCCTGTAACTTCTTCTGGGTTGTCATGGTGTCTTGGTGGCTTTCCTCACTCTTCTTCTTGCACAGTCACTTAGTTTTTGACACTGTCTACTCCACACAGATTTACCATAGAGTGTCATACTGTTTGTATTTCATAACTGATGTAAATAAAGTTCAAGACATATTCAGTGACTTGGAAATGTTCATGTATCCATTCCCTGACTTATCTGAAGAAAACTGGCAATTACACTGATTATTTATAGGTTGTAGAGATTTACTTTCAGTTTGAGTCTAAGGAAGATAATTTAGAAATTTTATAGTGAGAAGCCAGATTTACTTTTTGTATTTGAAATGCCATAAACAAATTAAAATCTGCGAAATACCAAGGGGCTGAATACTTTTGCAAGCCATTGTAATTTGCTGTACCTTCTCGAGTTTAAAGCGGCTAAAGCATTCAACACTTTGAAAATCTATGTGGAACACTGACATCACTGTCGCTGAAGCAAGGGTCTCAGTTACTATGTCATCACGCTATCAGCTCCTCCCATTTCACAACAGCTGAGCCGATATGTTACAATATACTTTTTTTTTTTGTTTTGGCTTGTGATTGTTTCCTCCATAGCAGTTTGTCAGGTAGAGAAGTGACAGAACGTATAGTTACACTGACTTCATGCTGTCATTTTCGTACCCAGAAAAGTTCCTCTTAAACCCTCTAATGGGCCTCGTGTGAATAATTTGAGCACAGAATCTGTAACTGTATATTTGGATGATGGGTGGAGGGATTAATCCACACATCATTACACCAGGAAAAGGACACCAAGACTGAACAGAATAACTTTGCAACAGGATGCTGAAATTAAATACAAATCATTAGGAAGGAAAACAGCAGTCTTGGTGCTGTCAAAAATTTGCCCTCCCCAAAGGCGACAACACATATACACACTGTACACAAACTTATTTTAAGAGCACCATTTGTAGTGCTGTAAAAATAGGTTTGTCCAGCGTTGTTTTTTTCTTGTCACCATCACATTGCATCATCACCTGCCAGCAATGGAGAAGCTGTGCAAGGAGTCAGAGTGTCTGGTCTTACAACTGTGATGGATTAAGATTGGGCAGTATGGTAGTTTAGCAGTTAGCACTGTTGCCTCACATCAAGATGGTCATGGGGTCACTTCCTGCCTGGACCTTTGCAAACCCTGTGTGGGGTTTGCATGTTCTCCATGTGTTTGTCTGGGTTCCCTCTGGATGCTCTGGCTTCCTTCCTCTTCTTCTGGGTGAACCGGTTACTCTAAATTTCTGAGTGTGTGTATATGCATGCGTGTGTGTGTGTGTTTCTGTGTATATGTGGCCCTGTGGTAGACTGCCATTCATCCAGGGTGGATGCCTCCTCAGGCCCTATGACTGCTGGGATAAACTCCAGCCCCCTGTCACCCTTGACTGAAGTAAGTAGGTGTAGAAAATGAATGAATGAATGGATTAAGATTAAAATCCAGGCTTTCAATAAATTCCTGGACCCAGCCATTGGAAATGTATATGTGTGTTGTGAAAGTGTTGAACTTAAAGAGCATTTACATACTGAGTGACATTGATGTCACTAGGCCATTGGATGCTGTGATTGAGAGATGCCTCAAAGCAATTTTTTTTTTTAATCAGGAGGTCAGTGGACAGAAGTGTTTGAGAAGGCCAATCTCTTTGCAGGAGAATTAAGGTCAAAGTCTTTGTGGTCCTGGTGCTACCTGTCTTCATGTCAGAGGCAGTTATTCTCCCTCGCATATGGCTAGCATACTGGCATAGTATGGTACAATGCTTCTTATCTTTGTAGTCATTTTATTAGCAACGGAACAGGTCACGGCCTCAACTTTAGCTAAATTTTGTGTCTGTGAGTGAATTGTAGGCTAGCTACTAGCGATTACCTTAGTAATTTCTCTGTTTTCCTGTGGATTTACTGCTGATGAATTACACCATAGGTGTAATTTTTTTCTCCCTGCCACCTCGACGGCAGCGCCGTTTTTACTGCTGCAGCCTTCAACTCCCCAAGCTGGGCGACACGGGCCCCTCTACCTGCAGCCTTCACCCATTTTACCTCAATTTGGATGACGGACTGCTTCATGTTTAGTGCACATAAACAATGTCAAATGTATATGTGTTGTCTTCTGATGTGTGCCATTATTACAGTAAACAAGTAATAATTGTGGATAAATTGCTGTATTTTGTCTGAGGTAATTGGAGTGTAAATGTAATTTCATTGTTGTTCCACTCATGTAATGACAATGACAGTAAATCTCATCTCATCTCATTTGCTCTTTTTCTCTCTGTCCAAGGCACAAATGACGGATGGATCCGAGCTTAACGGCCCGGAAGGAGTGTGAGGTGGAAGACCTGTGGCAGGTGCTGCATGTTGCATTTTTCATGTGAAAGTGACCCTGTCATGGGGACATGCCCGCTGATGGCGTGGGTGACCCCTGCCTGTGGTGCTGATGCCTGTGTGGACTTCTCATCTTCTTTATATTATTATCTTGATTGATTTTGTATTTTCTTTTTCTTCAGCTTTGTAAAACTTAACTTTGTAACTGTTAGAATGGACTAAGCTGACCGTCACCCCTTTGAGCCCAGTCTGCTTGAGGTTTCTTCCTGAAATCATCAGAGTGAGCTTTTTCCTTGCCACTGTCACCTGTGTGCTTGGGGTTGGTAAGGTTAGACCTTACTTGTGTGAAGCACCTTGAGGCATCTTTGATGTGATTTGGCACTGTATAAATGAAATAAATTGAAGTGAAATGACCATATATGGTTGTGAGACTTGGATGCTAACCAGTGAGCTAAGACAACAACTGGATGTCTGTGGTACTATGTCTCTTTGGAGGGATCTTTGGTACTGGTGGAATGACTGTGTTAAACAAAAGGCGACTTAGTGGGACTAAGATGAGAAATATCACTTCCATTGTGAGGGGGTGTCATGGCCGTGTGGTGCATTTCTTAATACATGATCCATAACGTAGCTGAAAAAGGCCTTGGACACACCCACATTTCATCTGGCTGCAGCACAGTTCTTTTGAAGAAGTGGGGATGGACTGATTGTCTGCTGAGGTTGTTGTCATCCAGGATACAAAGCAGTTCCATAGTGTGGTGGATATAGCAAAATATGACAACAGTGCATGCTTCCATACTGCACCTGTCTTGATTGTCAGATTCTTGGTCACATCTGTCACCACTCAGCTGTTCTAAGTTTGACAGAGAAAGTCTTAAGCCTTCTTTTCCGCTTCACACAAACTTATTTTTGTTTTCCCTTTAATATTGATCAAGAAAAATGTTTTCTGTGGCACAGACAAAAACCTTTTCTGTAATGTGGTATTAGTTGGCTACTGGATAAAAGCCTCACCAATCTGTCTTTTACAAATACAGATTGTGAGTGTAAATAACATGAGGAGTTCAAACAATCTCTTCAAATCTCTGTTTCAAAAAATAATACATCTCGTTTCATTTACCAAACTCTGTTCTTTATGTGGTCATATAGCACCTACTGTATCGTTGCCAAAATTGTTTTACCCCATGCACAGAGACAAACACTCTTCAGGCACTTTATTAGGTGCACCTGTTCACATGCTCTTTAAAGCACATATCTAATCGGCCAATCATAGCGCAAATTTGGTCGAATTACAGTGAAACAGTTCGAATTAGCGCACAAATTTACACATTTTGCATATGATTTGTGCTTCACATGCACCGTGCACTTCGTGCGCACTTTGTGCGCACTTCAACCAAATTTGCAGTATGTGTGAAGGGGCCCATAGGGACGTACGTAGAAATCAGAATAGGGAATAAAAGTATCTGTTTATCGGCTGGCAAAGATGTCCACAAAACTTTTGTTGCTCAAATTACTGTCAACCAACACCACAATGACGAAGATAACAACAACAATAACAATTCAATGTATTTCAATTATTTAATTTAGTTTACATAGCGCCAAATCACAACAAATCTGCATCAAGGTGCTTCAGACAAGTAAGGTTTAACCTTACCAACCCCTAGAGCAAACACACAGGCGACAGTGGTAAGGACAAACTCCCTCTGATAATACTGAGGAAGAAACCTCAAGCAGACCAGACTCAAAGGGGTGACCCTCCGCTTGGGCTATTCTACCAAAAGGGTTTACAATACAGAACACAACACAACAACAACTGATGTGAATCTATGCAGGCATCCAGTCCCCCATCAGGCGGGAAGGGGGTTGGGGAGGGGGATGTCATCAAGCCACGCCTTAGATCTGTTCCAACAGTGGAGTCTGTCTCACGTCCGCCACAGAAATCATCCAATCTAGCACGTGGATCCAGCTGCAGTTCGGACAGAGAGGAAAAGAAAATAGAATCAGTCAGCCCGAAAAACTACACTTAAGGTAGAATTCATCAGCATTAAGGTGATCTCCGGGCACTAGCCCTATAACCTAACAATAAAACACACATCACCTGATGAAACAATGCCATTTTTGGATTGCTGAGGTATAAATCCCAGAGCACTGTGTAGGTGCCACCAAATTAACTACAGAGACATTATTTCCAAATGAAATCTACTGCAACTGTATCTGCATATCAAACAATCCCACACAAGCTAACAACTCCAAAAGTAAGAAAGTTTGACTTAACTGTAAACTGCCATGCACTCCCCACACACACTGACACTGAAGAGAGAGAAAAAGCATGACTGTTTTGTCTTTGTTTGCTCTCACCAGGGTGACACATGCATGGACACACAGATGCCAACCAACCATAGAACTGATGCAGACAGTAATTAGCAGTGTTCATGCCTCCGTGGGATGCAGCTGGCCCACCTGCTGTGGCTTCATTCAGGTGCAACACATGCACACAAAATTGGGTGATAATGTCCCTGTTTGACACCACAACAGAATCTTCATAACAGACTTTGATCAAACTGAGGAAATAACCTGACCAAGGTCGGAGTTGCTGGTGTAAAACATATCTCTTGTGATGATAATATAATCATGTCAATACATCTTTAACACATAATGATACTACATGAACAGAAATATGACATGATGAACCAGAGACCACGGGAACATCAGGACAACAACGACAGAGATTGACACAGATCATAAAGACACAGGGGAAAGGCAACAATGGGGTACAACCCCCCACACACATAAGGCACAGAGACGCACACGCATATAAGGGTCCTGTCCCACTGGGGAGAGGATTAATTGCACATGAATTGAGTATACAAAGTATGGGCGTTCGTTGTCGCCCACAACAAAAATGGCCAAAAATGACAAATGTCCCAGTATGAATTACGGATATAGTAATAACATATAGCAAATATGTGATCAACAATCACAGTTATATAACGCATGTAGTGAGGAAAGTGATCTGACACACTGAGATTGTCACGGCAGTATTACGGGTGTATTATGAATGCATCGCGCACGTGTTGCGCGTGCATGGCATCTGCATTGCAGTCATAAAATAAGCGCACTGGGGCCGTCGGCATCACTATTCACACCAACAACACAGCCTCTGAAGCATTTGCTGGACTTGGACAAGTTGATCACAGAGTCAATGTTCATTTTGTCATGCGAGGGTTAACTATTCATGAGTTTGGGGAGCGGGAGGGGGAAGCCGCTCGGGGTGTAAGACTGTGTTTTTTCTTTTTTTTTTTTTTTTTTGAGAGTGTCACAGAAAACAGACCTCAGCGTGAGTTGTGGCAAAACAGCAACTCTTCCTTTTGTTGCTGTTAAATAAAAGTCCTGGATTGTAGCAGCTATGTCTTTGTGGATTTACACAGCCGGACTGGCACTGACTGGCAGGTATGTTGCTTTGTGCCACACTTTGGGTTTACGTGATGTGTTTGTTATGCATTCACAGATTGACCGCAAATCAGCTGCAAAGCAGATGTCATAAAAACACTTTATTCGTGGCCAATCTGTATGCATTCGCTACAACATATTTTAGTTTGTGATGTGGACATGATAGGCACGCAATATATCTGTTTTACACACTGTCCCAGTCCGCTGCCAAGCCGCAAATCCCCGTCAGTTGCGGATATCAGCGGTTAACGGCAGATATACAGCGCACAGAGTGAGTATGTATTGTGTATGAATTGAGTATATATGGAATATGTAAGGCGGATGTTATCCGCATTCAGATTTTTGAACAGCTCAAAAATCCTGGCTGCGGACATGCTTGCCTCTGCGGATGACCACGGGCGTGTTCGGATGACGGCCGACTCTTACAGGCATGTTACACGGATATTGCGGATGTTTGGCGAATATGGGCCAATTTTGTGCGCAATCCATACGCAAATCCTCCTAAACGCCAGTGGGACAGGGCCCCAAGGAGCATGGGAAGGAGACACTCACACGTAGACACGACCAATTACATGCACAGTCAGCACTGACAGTATACACACAACAAGAATATTCTTGAACTGCCAGAGTCAGTAACTGGGGCTTTGTGCAGTATCAGCTTAACAGAATTCAGTGTAATGCCACCAAATCAACAATGAAATGATATCAGATCAGCAGTGTCCCTCTCTACCTTCAAGATGTTTCTGAAAAGCCACCTGTCCCAAATATCTCCTCTCCAAATATCTGTAACAACCCTGACCTGCCTACACGTAGCACACACTGCTGTGCTTGTATTGTAGAGTTCCAGCTTTTATTCTGGAGTTTAATTGTTAATAAAAAATCATCACTTTTCTTATTGCAGCTGTTTTTTTTTTCTCCAATTTGATTGCATGCATGTTTGAACAGAGGCCCACATTTAAATGGAAATTAAAAACATGTGAATTGAATGTGTTTTTATTTTGAAACAGAAACATTGTTATTTTACTTTGTATCTGACTTACCAACTCTTGTTCCAGAAAATCTAAAATGTCAACACAGTAATTAGCTGGACATTCTTCACTCAACAAAAATATAAATGCAACACTTTTGGTTTTGCTCCCATTTTGTATGAGATAAACTCAAAGATCTAAAACTTTTTCCACATACACAATATCACCATTTCCCTCAAATATCGTTCACAAACCAGTCTAAATCTGTGATAGTGAGCACTTCTCCTTTCCTGTGATAATCCATCCCACCTCACAGGTGTGCCATATCAAGATGCTGATTAGACACCATGATTAGTGCACGGGTGTGCCTTAGCCTGCCCACAATAAAAGGCCACTCTGAAAGGTGCAGTTTTATCACAGCACAATGCCACAGATGTCGCAAGATTTGAGGGAGCGTGCAATTGGCATGCTGACAGCAGGAATGTCAACCAGAGCTGTTGCTCATGTATTGAATGTTCATTTCTCTACCATAAGCCATCTCCAAAGGCGTTTCAGAGAATTTGGCAGTACATCCAACCAGCCTCACAACCGCAGACCACGTGTAACCACACCAGCCCAGGACCTCCACATCCAGCATGTTCACCTCCAAGATCGTCTGAGACCAGCCACTCGGACAGCTGCTGAATCAATCGGTTTGCATAACTAAAGAATTTCTGCACAAACTGTCAGAAACCGTCTCAGGGAAGCTCATCTGCATGCTCGTCGTCCTCATCGGGGTCTCGACCTGACTCCAGTTTGTCCTTGTAACCGACTTGAGTGGGCAAATGCTCACATTCGCTGGCGTTTGGCACGTTGGAGAGGTGTTCTCTTCACGGATGAATCCCGGTTCACACTGTCCAGGGCAGATGGCAGACAGCGTGTGTGGCGTCGTGTGGGTGAGCGATTTTCTGATGTCAATGTTGTGGATCGAGTGGCCCATGGTGGCGGTGGGGTTATGGTATGGGCAGGCATCTGTTATGGATGAAGAACACAGGTGCATTTTATTGATGGCATTTTGAATGCACAGAGATACCGTGACGAGATCCTGAGGCTCATTGTTGTGCCATACATCCAAGAACATCACCTCATGTTGCAGCAGGATAATGCACGGCCCCATGTTGCAAGGATCTGTACACAATTCTTGGAAGCTGAAAATGTCCCAGTTCTTGCATGGCCGGCATACTCACCGGACATGTCACCCATTGAGCATATTTGGGATGCTCTGGACCGGCGTATACAACAGCGTGTACCAGTTCCTGCCAATATCCAGCAACTTCGCACAGCCATTGAAGAGGAGTGGACCAACATTCCACAGGCCACAATTGACAACCTGATCAGCTCTATGTGAAGGAGATGTGTTGTACTGCATGAGGCAAATGGTGGTCACACCAGATACTGACTGGTATCCCCCCCAATAAAACAAAACTGCACCTTTCAGAGTGGCCTTTTATTGTGGACAGTCTAAGGCACACCTGTGAACTAATCATGGTGTCTAATCAGCATCTTGGTATGGCACACCTGTGAGGTGGGATGGATTATCTCAGCAAAGGAGAAGTGCTCTCTATCACAGATTTAGACTGGTTTATGAACAATATTTGAGGGAAATGGTGATATTGTGTATGTGGAAAAAGTTTTAGATCTTCAATTTCAATCAATTTCAATTTTTTTTTTATATAGCGCCAAATCACAACAAACAGTTGCCCCAAGGCGCTTTATATTGTAAGGCAAGGCTTACAATATAATCTTTGAGTTCATCTCATACAAAATGGGAGCAAAACCAAAAGTGTTGCGTTTATATTTTTGTTGAGTGTATGATGGAGGACATGTAGCATAAATATGCAGTTGGAGCCCCTTTTACATTCAGAAAACGTATTATATCCGGACATTTCCATAATTCAGGGTTGATATTTTTTCCTCATTTCAATTCAAATGATCAATTTAGATACCAAATTTCAGTGGGCTGAAATTAGTCTATACTGAATCAGTTTACTGATGTAATAGCTAATGATGACCAATTACAGATTGAAAATGCAACAAACAAATACTGAGGATCAGTTTTGACTGAAATATTAATTTCTTTTATATACCTAACAACTCCTCACCTCATTGAAAAGACCCTGTCTCTGTGCCGGGGGTGTGCCTGAGGCATTTGTCTCCCTCCTCCCATATTTTCTGTTCCGGCTCAGACTCCTCTTTCTCCTCATTAAGTGTTTAAACAATAAAGTGAGCAGCCTTGTTAAATATGTGGTAGTTCACCATGTTGTCATCTGCAGCTGTAAAATCACTCCACACACTGGTCTTGATACATAGCAAGAATGTGCAGGAACCATGCCTGACACGGCAAATATTGCCATAATCTGACTCAGTCCGGAGGAAAAGAGGCGTGGTTTGCCATGTCAGAACGGATCACCTCACCCACACCTCCACGGTGACATCCAAATCGCATGTAGACAACAGGTAGATGACACAGACCGCTGTCAGACGGCCATAAGGGCCCCATCACACAGTGCAAATTTGGTCGATTTGTGCATAAAATGTGCAAGAAGCAGGAATCGTACGCAAAATGTGTAGAATCGTAGCTGCTTCCAACACCTTGTACACCTGTTGCTACAACTATTTGTGCACACCAGCGGCTGAAAGATAGAGTGTGCACTGTGCGAGCCCATCGAACCCTCTTGTGGCAGGTGTCGGCAAAATTCCAGGTGACACGTACGCACATCTAACAATGTCTCAATATATATATTGCCTTCTTTCTCACTATAAAGTACATGAAAACTGTTCTGTTTTGGCTTTCAAAGCCTATATCTCCTACTTCTATTATTTACAAGTATCTGCATTGTTCTGCTGGCCGTTAATCTTCCACACCACCCTCCTGTGATCACAGGGGATTACAACTAACCCCCCAACCCAACCAGATTCTCTTCTGCTTATGTCTCTGCAAGTTTATTTTGGATGATAGAGGTCTTTATGTGGGAATTCACACACTGACTCACAGACTGAAAAAAGACAGAAAATCTATGAGCCTCCTACCATCAATCCTCAGGGATTAAAATCAGGTCACATGCAAGACATTTCTTGACCCGAGTACACATCTGTAGAGACCCGAGCTGGTCTGAGCGCATGTTTGATCTAATGCTGATGTTTTATTCAGTGTCATACAGGTCATACCATCCTACACATTAATTACATGCTCCTTTTTTGGTCACCTTTTCAGCTTTAACATTTCTTCCTCTGCCAGAGGATCATGCAGGTTTCCAGCGGGGTGCTTGACAGCCTTGAGTCTGTAGTATGATTGTTCTAAATTAGGTTTAAAATTTGAATGTGGATAATTTAATGCATGAGCAACACTGCCCTGAAGGGCTTTGGCTGCAAAATGTACCGGCACATTATTACCTTACTTAACACAGACGGCATAAAAAGGCACCGAAAGCAAAACTGCTCCAAAATGTGTTCATCCATGTCAGAGTTTACAGAGATAAACAACACTGGGAGGGTGTTGCAACTGCAGTACAGACCATATACTTGATCTGAAGTGAAGACTGGCTTTTCCTGCAATTTATATGGTATTATATTAAGGTATGTCTTCAATATCAGGGTTCATGGCATGCATACACTCTCCTTGTATACGCAATGAAAATGAAATTGAATAAAAAAAAAAAATTAAATTAAATTAAAGAAAACATTAACAAAAATCCCAATCACTGCTTCACCTCAGGGAGCTTTGGTGGCTGCTCTCCAGTTTCAAACTTTGACATGTTGTTCACAAATCTTTCAACATCTCACATGGGTCCACTGTTATGGTTTAAAGGACAACATTTAATTTGTTATCTGTATGGACTGCTTCCCATGGCTCAGTGTACATATGGGCCGCAGAAAAAAATTAAAGTTTTCATATTAAATGGACTGCATTTATATAGCACTTTTCCATCTGCATCACATGCATGATCTGGTGCAGATGGACAGCAGCATAAGTCACATGCAATGCATTCTCATTCCAATACCTCTATTTTTTTGTTTGTTTTTTTATTTTATTTTTGTATTTTTTGACCAAACATCAATGTGCATGAAGGAGACTTTTAAGGGAATCCACCAAGGCTCACTTGTCAAGCTTTAAGGGCCCCTTCACACAGTTCAAATTTTGTCAAAGTGTGCACGAAGTGCACATGAAGCAGGAACCGTATGCAAAATGTGTAAATTCGTAACTATCTCGAATGCCTCATACACCAGTTGCTACAATGATTTGCGTAGACCAGCGGCTGAAAGACAGAGTGTGCGCTGTGTGAGCCCATCGAACACTCTTGCGGCAGGTGTCAGCCAAATTCCAGCTGACATGCGCAAACATCTAACACCGCCCATGTGGCACTTAGAAAATGTGTGGCCATCCGTACTATCATCATGAAAACAGTCAGCAGACAATCACTTTCAAGCTGGATGTGAAATTTGTCTAAGTGCCCCACAAGTGTGGCTTTGCAAAACAGCAACACAATAACACACACACACACACACAAATGTACCGTGCATGTGTTGGGAGCATGAGCTGCTGATATATGAATGCACAGATGGTGTGTTGGTGTGTGCACTGGACTGGCAGGTGGTGTGTTCACACCAGCTGCTGTTGGATCTCTGGTTCTGGACGTCACGGCTGTGAAACACGTAACATGTTTGGATGGACACGAGCTTTCAACTGTCCACTGTGATGTGCATGTGTCTGCTTGCTGTCTTCACGTGGACATAAATTAAAAACATATGTTGCTGTTGCGATGGGTTGAGGCGAGTGCACGCACAGCGTGCACATTCACAGGCTGCCCCAGCTGACAATGGACCATCAGATCATAACACACAGTGGGCCATCTGACTATCACGTCAACCACGTGAGCTCTGCTCCACGTGACATGCGTGTGGGGCAGGCTGGACAAACCAGACCAGTAGATGTGGACATGATAACAGCGCACTGCTTCATTACTGTCATTTCATGACTGTACATCTGTTACCATGAGTCATCTTCAGAGGAACAGATCATTGATATTTCATAAGAGGGTGTTTTTATGGTGTGAGGTTTTATTTATTATTTTTTAAATACATCCATCTCGTTGATTTCAGGCATTTTCCTGCACCATTTATGGGCAGCGACAGTAGTGCAGTGGTAAGATTTCAGGCTGCCAATCAGTAAAATGCAGGTTCGAATCCAGTGAGTGGCATGTATTATTTGTTTGTTTGTTTGTTTTCTACAGCAGCGGCGCAATGTGGTTCCACAGGTACCAGCTGTTTTTTATTTTTTATTTATTCCACAACAACGGCATGATGTGGTTCTACACGTACCAGCTGGTTTTATTTTTTATTTACTCCACAGCAGTGGCGCGATGTGGTTGCACATGCTCCAGTTGCTCGTACTGTGTTTGTGCATGAGCGTGCATGAAATCTATGCAGCAGGATTGTACACACCTGCCCTTCGGTGCAATGTTTCGTAGATCTATAATTTGAACTGTTTTGCACTGTGTCGCCGTAATTCTACTGTGTAATTCTGTGTGAAGGGGCCCTAATGCATTACTGCTCATGCAGTGTGTGAAATAACGTTTCCATGTTGTTTCAAGACTCATGTTTGCAAAAAAGAAATGTGGGAGATCCTAAAATAAATTTCATATGTTTTCATTTCATCTATGTTATGTTAGGAACTTAAACCCAAAATAGCTAGACACAAATGCAAGACTCACACAGAGGCATGGAATGAGTAAAAGAATTTACTGAAAAAACAAGTACAAGCGGCCAAGATGAGTTTCCTCCGCATGGTGGCTGGGCGCTCCTTAGAGATAGGGTGAGGAGCTCGGTCACTCGGGAGGAGTTCGGAGTTGAGCCGCTGCTCCTCCATGTCAAAAGGAGCCAGTTGAGGTGGCTCGGGCATCTTTTCCGGATGCCCCCTGGACACATCACTGGAGAGGTGTTCCGGGCACATCCCATCGGGAGGAGGCCCCTGGGAAGACCCAGGACACGCTGGAGGGACTACGTCTCTCAGCTGGCTTGGAAATGCCTTGGGGTTCCCCCAGAGGAGCTGGGGGAGGTGTGTGTGGATCGGGAGGTCTGGGCGGCTTTGCTTGAGCTGCTGCCCCCGCGACCCGACTCCGGAAAAGCGGAAGAAAATGGATGGATGGATGGAATTTACTGAAAAAAAGGGCAATGGTTGGTACACAGAAAGGGAAGCCAAAATCAGCAGCAGACAACCTGATGTCACGGCAAGTCGTGATTCAGCAGCACGAAATATACATTAATCTATTGGTTTGTGATATTGTGACCAAAAGCGCCTCATTTTCATCATGGCAGCACAAATTCATTCTAATTAATTTGGTGATGGCTGCATGAAATTAAAAGTGAAGTGGGGGGTCGGGGGTGGTTATGGTTAGGATGGGGGAAAGAGTAAGATTCGGTTATATTTAAGGTTAGGGTCGGGAGTAGGAGTAGGGTTAGGAATAGTGAGTTTAAAAAAGCCCATCACAAAAATTTGACTCATTTCGTCAAGGAGCACAAAAAAAAAGTGAGACTGGGCTGCAGTGGGACAGAAGGGACAAGCCACATTCAGGGCCAGACCCAACCCCAGATACAGACAAGACAAGAGCGTGCAGTAAGAAAAACACAAAGAAAAACCAAAATCCTGAACACAAATGAAAAACCCACACCTGAATATAAAGGACCCACATGACAATGTTGTTCTTTGTACATTCCACCATAAGTGTGACTAGTGACCACTTATGTGGTGGAGCATGCCCCAGTGCCACATATCCTGACATCCATGATACCACAGAAGCACTTATGGTCCTGGATTGGAACCACCAAGACAGACAATGAGTCTGTCACCTGCCACAGCTGAGTGTTTCCTTGACCTTCTCCAGTCATTGGCATCCTCAACACTGAGGCACGTGCATGCTGGATCATGCCCAGAGAAATATGCTGCATGGCCAAAATGTTGCAGCTGACATTCCCTCAAAATGCAAGTGATATTTCCCATCTCAGGCTACCTAAGTAACTGTTCATTGGACACAAAGTAACACACCCCAAGGATCCACCCAGCTGTTTCCATAGATCGCTGGTTAGTGCCCAAGCTTCATAACCATACAGTCAACCTCACAACCTCAAAGACTGACTTTATTTCTCTTGCGAAGGTATTGTCATTTCCATACACATCTGTTCGTGGAACTCATGACTCCACAAGCTGTTCTCAGGCACCTCTTGATCTCAAAGGCAGAGGACCCAGAAACATGAAAGTCACTACTGAGATCAGTGGGTTATCCATTTCAGAGTCCTGGTCCAATGTACCCAGCTATACCACACCTTCACAGCTGATGTGACCCTTGATAGATTGACCTTTTTCTTCCGACTTGTCCCTGAAATCTTAAGGGGATGGCAAATGCATTATGAGGAAGCAGCCACTTTTGCTCTCTAAGAACTATAGAACCACACACAAACTGTGGTCATTCCTGCATCATTTGCCAGATTTCAATGCAATTAGCCTCATATTAAAGCGGACAGTCTGCGGTAGGAGTTCATATTCATTATGACTCATTGTTCGTTGCTTTATACTCAAACATGTCATAAACAGCTAAAATTACAAAATTTGCCAGTGTCCAAATATATATGACCCCAAATAACTGTATAAAGTGACTGCTCTACAAACACAGACCTGTTCATAGTCAACAGAGAGGACTGCACTACACTGTGATGGGAGGTGATGGTCTAGTGGTTAAGTGTTGGGCTTGAGACCAGGATCCTTTGTGATTTTCTGATCAGGCTAGGATTTGAACCAAGAGCCCTTGGGCAAGGTCCATAATCCCCTAGGTGCTCCCGGTGTGTAGCAAGCGCCTTGTATGGCAGCACTCTGACATCGGGGCGAATGTGACGCTTTGAGCGTCTGATGCAGATGGAAATAGCACTATATAAATGCAGTCTATTTAGCATTTTACATTTTGAGGTAGATCTCATGCCACCAAAACGACATTTTAAAGTTCCAAGCAGTTTCTCAGAGGTAAGGTTGCTCTGGTTAAAGAGCTCCAGCTCAAAGTCACATGGAGAAGTTTGGCTTGGTCGTAATAACAGTGCGCATAACATCTTGAAGGTATTGAGGTGCATCAGGGAGTAAGACTGCAAATGGATGTAAGCCACAGTCAAAATCAACATGTGAAGGTGGATTCGCTTTGATTTCCATATTCATCACTTCGAGTGCACACCTTGCAGGAGGCTTCTTATCACAAAGCAGAGTGCTACACATGGCTCAATTTTCTTTTAAATCTTCAGCTCACTGCGCCACTCGCAATCCTGGAAGTGCAGGGATAAACTGCGTACGGCATGTCCACCTTCTCATAAACCCGTCTGTAAGCTTCTTCCCTTATGTGCCTGAAATCCTGCAGCATGCCAAATGCTCTGGCACAATAAAACACACATTTCACATGCAGTTAAACTGATTTCTTTAAAACAGCTTATGTGTTTAAATGTGAGCATAAAACACTCTTGGTGAGGAGGAACAAACCACTGAAAGGGACAATCTATAAAACAGTTCACAAAGACCAATCACAAAGAAACATTTTTTTTGCAGATTTTCTGGCACTGCAGTGTGTAGCTGGTCAGGATGTGACTAGATGACATCGGGGTGAATGTGAGGCATTATTGTAAAGCGCTTTGAGGGTCTGATTCAGATGGAAAAGCGTTATATAAATGCAGTCCATTTACCATTTAGATGCTGGATTTATGCAGTAGTGTTCAGAATAATAGTAGTGCTATGTGACTAAAAAGATTAATCCAGGTTTTGAGTATATTTCTTATTGTTACATGGGAAACAAGGTACCAGTAGATTCAGTAGATTCTCACAAAGCCAACAAGACCAAACATTTATGATATGCACACTCTTAAGGCTATGAAATTGGGCTATTAGTAAAAAAAAAAGTAGAAAAGGGGGTGTTCACAATAATAGTAGCATCTGCTGTTGATGTTACAAACTCAAAACTATTATGTTCAAACTGCTTTTTTAGCAATCCTGTGAATCACTAAACTAGTATTTACTTGTATAACCACAGTTTTTCATGATTTCTTCACATCTGCGAGGCATTCATTTTGTTGGTTTGGAACCAAGATTTTGCTCGTTTACTAGTGTGCTTGGGGTCATTGTCTTGTTGAAACACCCATTTCAAGGGCATGTCCTCTTCAGCATAAGGCAACATGACCTCTTCAAGTATTTTGACATATCCAAACTGATCGATGATACCTGGTATGCGATATATAGGCCCAACACCATAGTAGGAGAAACATGCCCATATCATGATGCACCACCATGCTTCACTGTCTTCACTGTGAACTGTGGCTTGAATTCAGAGTTTGGGGGTCATCTCACAAACTGTCAACGGCCCTTGGACCCAAAAAGAACAATTTTACTCTCATCAGTCCACAAAATATTCCTCCATTTCTCTTTAGGCCAGTTGACGTGTTCATTGGCAAATTGTAACCTCTTCTGCACTTCTTTTATTTAACAGAGTGACTTTGCAGGGGATTCTTGCAAATAAATTAGCTTCACACAGGTGTCTTCTAACTGTCACAGCACTTACAGGTAACTCCAGACTGTCTGATCATCCTGGAGCTGATCAATGGGTGAGCCTTTGCCATTCTGGTTATTCTTCTGTACATTTTGATGGTTGTTTTCTGTTTTCTTCCACGCATCTCTGGTTTTTTGTCCATTTTAAAGCGTTGAAGATCATTGTAGATGAACAACCTATAATTTTTTGCACCTGTGTATAGGTTTTCCCCTCTCCAATCAATTTTTTTTGTTATCAAACTACGCTGTTCTTCTGAACAATGTCTTGAACGTCCCATTTTCCTTAGGCTTTCAAAGAGAAAAGCAAGTTCAACAGGTGCGGGCTTCATCCTTAAATAGGAGACACCTGATTCACACCTGTTTGTTCCACAAAATTGATGAACTCACTGATTGAATGCCACATTAATATTATTGTGAACACCCCCTTTTCTACTTTTTTTTTTTTACTAATAGCCCAATTTCATAGCCTTAAGAGTGTGCATATCATGAATGCTTGGTCTTGTTGGATTTGTGAGAATCTATTGAATCTACTGGTACCTTGTTTCCCATGTAACAATAAGAAATATACTCAAAACCTGGATTAATCTTTTTAGTCACATAGCACTACTATTATTCTGAACACTACTGTATGGACTGTTGTTGTTGTTATTGTTGTTGTCATCAACTTTTCAGACCTGTCGCTGATGCCACAGAATGCACCAGGAGTAATGTACTGTGGAAATTTTGACAATTTTCACATTATTTGAGCCATGCTCTTCCCCATGTTTGTGCTGAATTATGTCAAGATGCACACATTCTCATGAAATGTGACACAAATGTTGTTGTGTCCAAAACTCTTCAGCCATGTTCAGACTGCCAGCCCAAATCAGATTTTTACCATGTCCAGATTTGAGTATATATATCTAATATATAAAGCTGGCTGTGTGTGTGTGTGTGTGTGTGTGTGTGTGTGTGTGTGTGTGTGTGTGTGTGTGTGTGTGTGTGTGTGTGTGTGTGTGTGTGTGTGTGTGTGTGTGTGTGTGTGTGTGTGTGTTCTATTTACAGCCACAGTAATTAAGCAATCAACACCAAACTTGGTTCGATGCCTGGTGGCACCAAGGGGGAGGTCACTGGGGCCCTTAGGTTGAAAGTGTACGTGCATGAACACACACACACACATACACACACACACACCCACACACGGTCAGCCTGATACTGTATATTAGATCATGACCCACTCACTGGAGCCCTTATTTTCGCATTTCATGTGGTACTCAGCTCAGGTAGCAGCATTGCACTTTACTTACTACAAAGTAGCGGCTGGCTAGGGCAGACTTTAATTACAATCCGAATAGGTCAGTGTGCGCTGTGTGCAAGTTAAGTCATAGGTTTTGTTGTTGTTGTTTTGTTTTTTGTTTTGTTTTTTTATTAAAATGTACCTGCTGTGTACGTCTGCCAGAGCATTGCAGTGATAGGACATGACATCACCTTTAATCATCATTCACTTGAGACTCATGAATGTCACAAATTGCTCTATGAAAATTAATCATGACAACATCCACACAATGCAACGCAACTTACTACACCTTAACAAAAGGGACATGAAATATACAATGACATGGCTAAAATTCTTCTCTATTACCCCTGCACAGAAAGGGTAACTAAGCTAGTTGATATTATTTTTTGATAATCTGAATGGAAAAGAAAATGCAAGAAAAGAAATGCAACTTTACCAACTCTGATTTAAGCCATATAATGAGTTGGTTTCAGTCCCGATTGCTGTTGGACTTGAAGTGTGCTTACAGAGATGTGCTGTGGAGTGACAGCCAGTGTTCAGCAAAACATGTCAGTATGTCGTGGGGGTACCACACACTCACCACCCACAAAAGTCCAAACTAACCTGTGAAATCACTTCCAAAACAATGGTCACAGAAGATACAGCATGTGGAATAAAAATCTTTATCAAAGACAAAAGATTTGGAAAGACTGAGCAGCACTACAAGAGCTCAAAGCACCTGAAACACAGCCTGCTGTGTCCCATGTACCACATCATGATGCTACATGATGCTGGCAGTGTGCTTCAGGCTTAATAATACAAGAATGCCTTCAACTGAACAGGAAATGGGTCCAAAAGTTTGATTGGTGCTGTATGTATATTTTAAAATGTACTCAGTTGCAATAACTGAAAACCCTTTCCAAAAAAAAAGTAACTTGCAATGTTTTAGTTGTCTTACTTTTAATATTATTTTTAATATGTCCTTTTTTCTGTCATTTTATTTTTACATTTTTGAAATGAAGAAGAAGAAGAGTGCCCGGGGACCAAATCCAGATGCAGAGATGCTGCTGTGGTGAGAGAAAGAGAAACGACCCTAAATAAGTATGTATTTGATACGTCATACAACATAACCCGTATGCTTGAGTTGTTGCTGTTGTTGTTGGTTGATTGGTCAGTTTGTTTGTTTGTTTGTTTTTTGCTGTTTGTGAAACTCACTTTTTAACATAGCATTTCTGTAGGGGTATGTTTGACAACAAATTTGAGCTCAGTGAGCACATTTGCACACAACAGACTGTGCTGTCACTTAGGGACCCTTCACACATAGTCTGAATTTTGCCGAATTGCACATGAAGCAGGAATCATGTGCATTACATATAAAGTCAGCGCTGCCTCCCACACTTCATACACCTGTTGCTACAACTATTTGTGCACACCAGCAGCAGAAAGACAGAGAGTGTGCTGTGAGAGCCAATTTGATCCCTCTCGTGGCAGGTGTCGGCAAAATTACAGGTGACACACATGAACATCTTACACCTCTTGCTTGGCACTTAGAAAATGTGTGGCCATCTGCGCTGTTAGCACAAAAATAGTGAGCAGACGATCACTTTCGAGCTAGCTGTGAAATCTGTCTAAGTGCCCCCACGAGTGTGCCGTTGCAAAAGAGCAACACATGTGGAGTGCCAGAGTGTCAGCTCCCTCCGCAACACATGTGCCGTGTGTGTGAATCACGCGTGTGTTGCACTCTGCCCACCCCCATACACAAGACATGTGGTATGCCGGGGGGTGAGGGAAGGGGTGGGTGTGCACTGGCATGAGCTGCTGATATGGATGTACAGATGGAGCGGCCAGCCACATCAAAGCGCACACAGCACAGTGAGCCACCTCCCAGCTGCTGTCCACAGACTCACTTACAGCTACAAACATGGAGACCACAGCCAGGACAGGTATATTAATAAGTACAACACTACCTACATGCACAATTACATAACAAATAACTAAAAATAAATGATCACATAACACAGGAAAAGAGTGACATGTTGGTGTGTGTGCTGAACTGACTGACAGGGGGCGTGTCCGCCGAAAGCCACACCTGTTGAGATCTCTAGTTCTGGATGTCCCAGCTGGAGAACACGTAAAGTGTTTGGATGGACATGAACTAACAACGGACCGTCAGATCATAACACACAGTGGGCTATCTGAATGTCACGTCACCCACATGAGCTCTGTTCCACATGATGCGGTGTCTGTCCCACAGCGCACTGTCCACAGGACACGTGTCGGGCTGCGCACGCACGTTGGGCTGGCTGGACACACTGGGCCAGCAGAAGTGGACATGAAAAGAGCGCACTGCTCCATTCATGTCATTTCATGACATCTGTGACCATGGCTCATCTACAGAGGAACAGATGATTCATACCTGTATTGTGTGCTCGATAAGAACGATTCAATAAAATGTGTGTTTTTTTATGGTGTGTGGTTGCATTTTTTTTTAAATACATTTATCTTCTTGTTCAGGCATTTTATGCCCCTCTTATAGGACAGTGATGGTAGTGCAGTGGTAGAGTTTGTGACTGGCATTCAGAGCTTTGGTAAATTGCAGGTTCGAATCCCACGTGTGAAGGGGCCCTTAATGTAGGGATTTTTTTAAATTCCAAAAATAAACAAGGTGGACAATAGACAATGGATGTTACTTGATGTAGATGAACATGGATTTGTTTCCCACAGCATTATGAATACTACAATAAAAATGTCAGTCCATGTGATTTTTTTTCATCAACTATTTAATTTCACTTTTTTTTTTTTTTTTTGCATTGTTGTAGTCCACTTTTATTACTGAAGTTTCTTTTGTTTAGTGCACTGTTTCCTGGGAAAGACATATTATTATTATTATTAATAATAATAATAATAATAATAACAATAACAATTATAATAATAATGATGATACTTTTTGTTCTATAAGTTACAGTGGAGTATAAATCATATAAAAAAAGGTGAGTTATCCTCCGATAAATTATTTGTATAATGCCTCGACTGCGACAACACTTCCAACTCTGACTTCCAGTGTCTCTGCCAGTGAATGCTCATATGTTGGTTGGTAAAGTTTGTAAAGCATGGTTGGCTATCGACTGCATCCCTTCCTCTCACTCTTACAGCCAATAGGAGCCACAGAAAAGAGAAAGCAGAGATATTTTCGTTCTCGCTATCTCTGCTTTCTTCCTCTCCCTCTCATCTTCCTCACTCCCTGGTGGGCCTGCCAAGCTGTCACACAGTACTGGAGCATATCTTTAACTGTTTTGTTATCCTGTCATCCTGTCTTCTTGCCATCCATCCATCCATCCATCCATCCATCCATCCATCCATCCATCCATCCATCCATCCATCCATCCATCCATCCATCCATCCATCCATCCATCCATCCATCTATCCATCCTTCCCCATCTCCTATTTCTCTCTGCCCCCTGTGAGATTTCTGGTTGACCAAAGCATTTACTCTGGTCTCTCTCAATGTGTAAGTCCATGTTTGTACATATTTGTGTGCATTTTGAGACAGTAACAGATTCCAGGTCAGACTTTATGGGTGAGCAGTCGTGAAAGAGCAGCAGATGTTATCAAAACAGTCTGGCCCCATGTCTGTCTCTTCTTTCTTGGTCTGTAGTTGCAGATGAGTCTACCAACCGGCAACCTTTTCCAAGTCTTTGTTTATGAATGTGTCCAGTGTATGCGTGTGCATGTGTGCATGATGAATGGGTTGGTGCCAGGCATCGTTCCCTCGGTGGCTTTGGATCAATCTGCTTATCTGCTAGCTGCCAGTACTGCCGGTGATTAACGACCAGCTCCAGAACCAGCACATCCTTATTCATTAGTGCACACGTGTGCTCACGCATCCTCAAGCAAAACACACATATGGACATGCTCTCGAGTCATTCTTTTTCATTATTCTAGACGTCCACGTTGGGAGCTGTGGAGAGCTGGACGCCAGAGGGAGATGGGTGCAGTGTGAACACTGACTCACACGTGCATGTTCACCTTTTTCCAAACATCGTTCTGTCTATTCTTTGTGCTCAGTTTTGGTCATTCCTCTGTAATGTGGTTTCTTCTACTGACAGCAGGACTTCCCAAAATACTTGACCTCCTCAGTGTATTACTCCCTCCAGGCCAGTGTGTGTGTGTGTGTGTGTGTGTGTGTGTTTTCAAATACCAGAGATATCAGCCTGGACTCTTATCAGACTAATGAGAGCAGACAGGAGCCTGCAAACCTGCACAGCAGAGGTTTGTACTGGCAGGAACACTGATGGAACAGTAACTTGACAAGACAGGTGCCTTTCCTTCAAAATGTGCCATAAAACACAAGTTAAGTATATTTAGTTTTAAAAATGAATGCAACTGCCCCTCAGTTTGAAAGTGCTATATTACATCAAGTAAACATAGTCACTGCCATTGCATCGATGCCATTCTAGTACTGATCTCAAGCATCCTCATTGTAGTTGAGATACATATGTGTGATGCATTCATGCACTTTTCTTGAATCTGTGCATTGTGCACATCATTACACCAGATAAGGCATTCTGCAGATGATGACCTGTTTACAGGAGTTGCAACAGAAGCAGTGGCAGATCGGGGTGTTGACCAATCCACCTTTTGCCTTTCTGCTCCATCTGTGGCCATGTTTGTCCATTCGTCTGCCATTTGTGACATAGCACAAGGTGTCTTCTGATTTTGACTTCATTTTTAATTTATTTAAAACTCTAGAGTGCAGAAACTCTTCCAAATCCTCCTCTATTATTCCACAAGCTAACCTTCTTCACGAGCTATCCAGAGTGCAGCAAAGTGAACCAGAAGTGAATGACCAAATTTAAAAATTGGGCAGAAATACTTTGAAACACCAACTGATTGTCATAATTTACATCAAAAGTTGAAATAGAGTCTCCAAGTACACAATAATGTGGTAGAAAATGAATGTAGTCTTTTATAATTGATAAGTTAACAGAACATCAGGGTCCAGCTTCATAAAGCAGTCTACTCTTATTTAGTCAGTCTACTCTTTTGATGATAGTCTTTGCACAAAGCGTTTAGTCAACTACAGTTTTGCGTTAGCTCACTAAAGTTTTTAGCCTGGTACAGAGGAGGCTAATCTTATTTTAGTTGACAAAACATCAGTGTCTTACCTCAAAAATGGTGCCTATCATGTACCACCAATTGATGGGAGCAAGAAGGAAGGAGAGACTTGTGGTGGGAGTGGGTGTTCTGGAACCAGATTAATCTGTTAGAGATGTTTATGTATGCCAAGGCTGGGAGCACTTCACCTCTGGTGTGGCGGACTCACCTATGTTTGGAGCAGATGACCAACCTGGAAGTAAACAAAACTCTTGTGTATTGGAGGTATTTCTTGGCAGTGGTACTGGCATGGCCGCTTATGTCTGTGAAAATTGTCAACTAATGTTAGACGGCTAATGTGCAAGATTAGCTGTCTTTGTGAAACAGAGATTAGACAGGTAATGTTGGGTGAATAACCTTAGTTGACTAAGTTTAGTAGACTAAAAGATTAGGCTGCTTTATGAAACCGGTGTTGCTGACCAAACGGTCCCCCTAAAAATTGGTCCCCCCGATGAAGCAGTTCACAGATTAACACCTTGTTTCTGCTTCAAACTGCACACCAGTCATCATCTATCTCAGTGGCAGATATCTGAAGCTTTTATTCAAGAATTATTTCCACATAATTCTGTATTATTTAATCATAAAAGGCAACGGAAGCAATCAGAGCACCGCGGCTAAATGAGCGTCAGACATTTCAAAGTGTCACGGAATTTTGCCTTGTTTCTGCTGGAAATTGCCTCATTTCTGCTTAAAACTGCTTAAAACTGACTTTAGAATGATTTAAGAGGTTTTACCTTTATCATCTGATGGTTAATAATCCCATTAATACATTTGATTGCTTTGGGTGAAGAGGCTCCATCTCAGATGTGCTGCTGTGCTCTGAAATGACGCATGCGCAGATGCAAAAGGTGGACCAGTTTTTTAGGGGTGGACCATTCGGTCTGTGACACCTGGCCCTGTTGAATGATGGCAGTTGCCCATAGCAACCGAGGATGAACAAATTAACGTGACTGTCAGAGCCTTTGCTTCTGAACCCAAAGGGAAACAGCATCAACCTCATGGAAATCTTTTTGCAAGATCTTACACAAATACTATGCAAGATCTTGCAAAACTATTCTGAGATCTTGCAAAAGTTTATTTTTGCTTGTCTCTAGTAGATGTGTTTTTGTCGTTGTTGTTGTTGTTGCCATATATTTTCATGTCCCTTTAGGGGCTCCATAGAAAAATACATGATGACATACTAATAAAAATGCTTTAATCATCCCTTTGGGGAAACTTTGGTATCTGCTTGTTTCATAGCTCATCCGTACAAGTTATTCAAACATAGTAATCATTCAGTCAACATGCATATTCGTGATTTATTTTATTGTCTGTGAATATATATTCATTACATTTATGGTCATGGCAACATAAAGAAGAAAGCAAACTGCAGGATATTATGCAGAGGTGGAAACAAGGAGGTCCAGGGAGAGAAAGATGAGCATAGATTTCAGTAGGACCTTATTTACATGAAACACCCAATTAAAACTGTTGGAGGCTGGAGCTTGAAAGAGAGAAATGATAGACAGTGCAGATGAGTGTGTAAAGAGAGATGAAAGATCCCCTCACCCTCTTGCTTTCTCGTTTTGTGGCAGGGTAAAGAAGATATTTATTCAAGTCAGAGTGAATAAATATGCAAACAGTTGAGCAGATGAAATAAGACAATGTCAACAGAATTACTGGAGGTATCAGGCAGACTCTGTTTTTGCCTCTGTCTCACTTGCCTTTTGAATTCTTTCTTTTCCAGTGGATGTACATCTATGGTGTGAATGTGTGAGGAGGAGACAGACGGAGAGATCAAACTGCTCTGGCAGCTTGACTTTGATCTCATCTTTGGCAATAACGCTCTGACTTCAAATGGCCTCTGAAGGAGCAGGTAGGTGTTTCTAGAAGCGTTACTGAGTGTCTGTGTGCATCCAAGACTGACAGTCACAGCGCACGCTCTTCCTAGAACTTTGTTTCATCTCAACACGACTCAGGCGGAGAGTTTATGAACTGCGAGTGTGCATACGTGCATGTGGGCTGCAAGTGTGTGCCTACTTTGTGTTGCAACCTTTGTTTCTTGTACTGCACATTCTCCCTGTTATTTCACACAAAAAAAAAACAGCTAAAACATCACGAGAAGAGAGAGCACACTCTCCCGTTTCATTTGAATGGATTTTGTGAATGCATTTTCAAGCTTTAACTATTCCCAAGGTTCCTTTTCATTCTCCTCATATGCTCAAACCCAACTGTCCACATTGTTCCATTTCAACTTTTGCAGGAATTTGATTTTCAGCATTAATGTTCTACATAATATTGTTAATGTTGCATCACCTCATCTTAATGGCAGAGTGGAACACAAAAGGATTTTCATGCAATAAAACAAATCAAATCAAGGTTGGGGTCTCCCATGTGCTTTCTGGCAAACTGTAGCTGAAATTTCACTTCTTTTTGCTGAAAAACATCAAGGTGAGGTAGAATAAATGAACACGCGCTTCTCCATGATGAAATTATAAAGCCATATGAAGCCAAAAAACGTCTGCACAGTTTTACTAGTTCTATGTTCATCCATCGAAACATCCACTCCTCTGGATGAGTTTGTGCAACAGGAGAACCTTTAGTAACAACAGAGAACATGCTCAGTTAAAAATGGTGGAATTCTCAAAATTTTGATTTTACATTTTGCAGCTACTATAGCCTAATAAGTTATTCTGATCACAATACAGATGAATATGCAAAACCTTTTTTTCTGATTTTTTATGGTAGTACATGAACACATTATTAGTGAAGCATTTTATTTTTAAACATTAAGAGCCACGCCCACATCATAGCATCAGCAGTGCACCAATAGATGTGTTCGTCTTAAACAGAGGCGTGGTTCAGGTAGGTATCACTAGATGTCCAATAATCAATGTACCACAAAATTGATGCATTCATGCGCATAATTAGGGAATAACCCTTTTGTGTCTAATGATTTGCGTGTGTTAATGCTGGATTTTATGGTCGCAAACTGAGTTTTTAAAGAGGGGTTTTACTGACGACGTATTAGCGGAGTCAGTAAAATGGCTATTTGCGACCGCAAATCATCAGACAAAGAGGTTATTCCCATTCTAATCCAATTCCACCCTTTGCACAGTTTATTTTTCTGTTAGTAATTTGGTTGGTGAAGCTTACCATAGCAACAATGTCGTCGCTCCAGCTCTATTATTGACATCTGCGTAGCAAAGTGGTCAGGGCGCGAAGTAACGCATCAAATGTAAAAACGGTCTAATATTGGCATCTGCATAGCAAAGCGGTCAGGGTGCGGAGTAATACATCAAATGTGGAACGGTTGAATGTTTTGCCGCCATCAAATCGATATTTTATGGTCGGAAATCTCACATGATTAACCAATCAGATTTGCGGAACAAAAGTAATTGGATTAGAATACTGCTTATATAAACTGTATTTAAATGCCTGCATATATTATAGGGTATGGTGTTATGTGTAACCCTGCTTTTTAATATTTCAATTATCCTGCTTAATAAGTGTGTTGTAGTATTAGTATTTGTTTGCATATTTTTGCCTTTTCTTTGCCTTTACATCAAATTGACATCACAACGTACATGTTTGTTTGATAAGATTACTTCCATCTCTGGGCTCTGGCATCTGTGGCCATAGTGTCATTTTGGCATTGGGGAGTGAGGTTTACTGACTACCGTCTCCGTCACACTTAGGCTTTGCTTTAAAAAACAGATATTGTTTCACATCCTACTTTAGTTATGCAGAAAAGTTAAATAACGAAAACATATTTTTACATGGTTCATCAAATACACAAAGCCCACTCTGACTGAAAATGAATAGCAGCTGGTTGTAGCCAATGTGACCAAGGGGTGACAGGGGTCCCAGCCTTGCTTGACAGCATTGCAGAGAAAGTGTCAAAATCTTATTCTGCATTACCTACATTTAAAAGAAAAGTTTTCATGTCAGTAAAAATACTGCCAATACCAATATTTTCATAAAAGGATCATATCAAATTTACTTTTATTACCAGCTAACCGATATATTCAGTTGGGCTCTTGTGTTGAAACTCCAATACAAAAAAACACTGATGATTTTAGGTTTTACATATGTTTTTAACTATTAAATGTTCTCCCAAAAAATGTAAACTGACCTAAAGTTAGCAAAACTAAGTTTAGTGGAAGCTTTTTGGTATTGTGGTTTTCAAAGTTAGTTCAGAAGATAGCTTTGCTAGTTAGCTGTTTGTTGATTAAACAGCAAACAGACGACCTGCTTCAACACTGATTGGCAGGTTTTATTGCTTAACAGAAGTTGTTCACATGAAGTGAAAGTCTGAGTTTGATTTTTCTTGATTTATTGTTACTCAATGTATACTTGGTTCAACAAATACTCCGACAAGACTGTGCAAGAGCTTCAAAGGAGAAGCACGATGTTCATTGTGACAGTCTGACATTTTAAATCAATGACACGTTTTCTACTTTTCTTTGAACACATCTATTTATTTTTACTCAAACATGCCATGTGGTTTATGACTGGTGCAATCAAAGCTTCTACCGCCACCCACAGTGATTTACCTTCATTGGAAATAGAACATTTTCACACTGAAAGCCTCCAGAAAGAATTTTTTTTTTTTTCCCAATGCTCACAAGTGACTCTCTCCAGCTTGGCGCTCAGCCACATCACTAATACAGCTAACCTCTCTATCATCAGAGCCTCACACAGACATACCGCAGTTATTAACCTCTGCAGCAGTGCCTCCTACCACAGCCTAATTGCTCCCGATACCATGTTATGGCTCAATCTAATAAAGATTATACGGGCTGCGCCAAAAGGACAAATTGTTCACTAAATTCACTCAGTTCGCTCATTTGGCCCCTGTTGGACATAAAGTTATGTGAGCTGAAGCATACTGATCATGGCAGTAATAAAGTTTGATACAGACTCCTGATTAACTATTTCAAAGGCAGAAAGGCCAGAGAGGAAGAAAGAGTGAGAAGAAAAGGTGACCAATGAATGACCAGTGAATGAGCCAAGAACATAAAGTGGTGGTTTTATTTTCTGTGGAGCACGTCATAGTGTGTACAGTTATTTAACATAAGGACTTTACAATTTAAAATATAACACAGCACAATGCTAAAATACCCTCAGCTGTATGAGCATTGCCTTCTTTAATATTTGCAGTCATTTAATTGGTATCTCAGTGCAAAGTATATATATATATACGAGGTCTATTAGAAAAGTATCCAACCTTATTATTTTTTCAAAAACCATATGGATTTGAATCACGTGTGATTACATCAGACATGCTTGAACCCTCGTGGGCATGCAAGAGTTTTTTCACGCCTGTCGGTTACGTCATTCCCCTGTGGGCAGTCTTTGAGTGAGGAGTCGCCCACCCTCTCGTCGATCTTTTCATTGTTTAGGAATGGCTCAGAGACTGTTGCTTTGTTTGATAAATTTTTTTTCAAAACTGTAAGGCACAACTGAGTGGACACCATTCAATAAATTCAGCTGGTTTTCGGTAAAAATTTTAACGGCTGATGAGAGATTTTGGTCTGGTAGTGTCGCCGTAAGGACGGCCCACGGCGCCTGACGGTGATCTGCGCTTCGAGGCGGCAGCGTCTCGCCGTTTCAAGTTGAAACTTCCACATTTCAGGCTCTGTTGACGCAGTAAGTCGTCAGAGAACAGAGAACTTTCAGAAGAAGTCGGCATGAGGAGTTTATTCGGACATTCCATTGTTAACGGTCATTTTGTAATGAAAGAACGTGCGGGCAGAGTCGCATGTCGGGCTGGACCCGACCGCGGGGGGTCGCGGCAGGAAAAACACCTCCGTTGGAAATCTTAACGGGCAAGTTGGAACATGCCCAAGCTGTTAAACAATTTCTCAGTTACTCACTTGTTGAAAGCCATTAAAAGCCGCCTGAATTCTACAAATGGTTTTCAACACGGAGGTGTTTTTCCTGTCGCGGCGCACACAGATTTGCCGAGTCGTCACGGAAACGACTCGGCGAATTTGCGCGTACGTCTTTCATTATAAAATGTCCTTAAACAGTGGAATGTCCGCATAAATTCCTCATGCCGGCCTCTTCTGAATCTTCTCTGTTCTCTCACGATGTCCTGGGTGAATTAAGCCTTAAATTAGGATGTTTTAAGCTCGAAACAGGCCGACGACAGCGCCTGGAAGCGCTGCAGGACGTCCCGCTCCGTGGGAAGTCCTTACACCGACAGAAACACCCCATAATCTCTCATCAGCCGTTAAACTTTTCACAGAAAACCATCTTAATTTCTCGAATAGTGTCCACTCGGATATTCCTCACAGGTCCAGAAAAAATTTTGATAAAGCAACGCGCGCCGTCTCGAGCAGCGTGTGAAACAAAGGAATTCAGCCGAGAGGGCGGGACCACATCTCACTCAAGGCCTGCCCACAGGGAAATGACGTCACCGACACGCGTGAAAAAACTCACGCATGCGCACGAGGGTTCAAGCATGATTGGTGTAATCGCATGTCATTCAAATCCATATAGTTAAAAAAAAAATAAAAGGGTCGGTTTATTATCTAAGAGACCTCGTATATATGAATTCAAGACTAAATATTTTATCATGGCCCAGAGTAGCCAAATGCCATGTTTGTATGATATTGTTTTCTTTATGGAAGTGTTCCTTAACACGGCTCTCTGAGTGTGTAAAGCCAGAAGACTCCAGGGTACATTCCATGAAGTACCTTTTGAGCTTCTCCAGGTGCACCTGTTTTCTGCTTCGACCAAAATTAAATGTCTCTGCATCATATGTCTGACTCCTGAATGTGAAGCGAAGCCGTCGCTGATCACACCAAACGCCAATCCCACAGATAAGGACACACCACGGGAAAACGGCTGCAAAGAAGTTCAGACTATTAGTCAGTGTTAAGTCAGCAGAGAAGTTACCTGAATGGTAGCTGATTTCTCGGCGGGGAGGTGGAGTAGCAGTCCGGCCTTTATAGTGGTGGTGATGAGTAGTGGATGAGTGACAGCTGGTACGGATGATGAGTGACAGCTGTCACTCCTGGTCGCTCCGACGCCCTCTCGTGCTTGAAGCCCGCACTTCAAGCAGGGCGCCATCTTGTGGTGGTGGGCCAGCAGTACCTCCTCTTCAGCGGCCCACACAACAGAAATGTCTTGTAAATCACTTCAGATGTGTTATCAGGTTCCAAAAACAGTGTTTTCGATTAAAGAAATGTTTATTTGTCACTTGCTTTTACATAATATATGTCAAAGAGGTTATATTTACACACAAGCAAGACAGTTTGCAACTAGTTAGACCAGGCACTTCAAGGTGCTGCTCTACTCTGATTGGCTGTAACCCCTGCCCCGGAAAAATAAAATACAACAGAATAAAACGGAATGTGACTTTTTAATTTCTTAAAATAGATCAAGATTAGCCCTCTTTGAAGTTGTCCAAAGTCTGTGTCCCAACAATGTTCCCTGGGAATTTGAAGAGTTTGGCAGTAATAGGACTGGACGTATGCTGTGAGCACAGACAGATGGACACACAGACAGACAGACAGAGGGACGCAAAGTCTTTGCAATACCTCATGGCCATATTTGATGGCCCAAAGTAAGAAATAATCAAGACGGGAAAATAAACATCAATTGGACAACATATTGGATGTTATGAGGTGCAATTGAGAAGTTTTGAGTCTGACCCAGAAAACGTAGGGAGTGGTTTTCCATCTTCTGCATTATGAGAAACCAACATTTCTCAACATTGTGTCCAGTTAGTCAAAACCTCACACATTCTTGAGAAATGTTGGCACAGAATGCAAAAGATGGAGAACCACACCCTGTTTTTTTTTTTTGTCAGACTCAAAACTTCTCAATCAGCCCTTGTGTTTGATGCTGTTTGGACAACATTCATTCATACATTACCTATACCCACTTTCTGCAAGCAAGGGTCATTGTCTTAGTCTTACTAAGACCAGAAACACCAGGACACTACAGAAACTACAAAAGTATCGACAACTTAATACACCTCTGCCTCGTGACTTCATAACAATACCTAAAATTCCTCAAAATGGTAACGCTGTCTCCTGGTTGAAATTTTAACATGCACTCCTTAAAATAGCATATGCTATTTTCTATATAGACATACGAGGTCTGTCCAAAAAGTATCAGACCTTTTTATTTTTTTTCAAAAACCTTATGGATTTGAATCACGTGTGCTTGCATGAGCCAACCTTGAACCTTCGTGTGCATGCGTGAGTTTTTTCACGCCTGTCGGTTGCGTCATTCACCTGTGAGTAGGCTTTGAGTGACCACTGGTCCTCCCCCCCCTCCTTGGATTTTCATTGCGAGGAAAATGTCTGAACGATTGGAGCAGCGCTGAATCAAATTTTTCCAGAAACTGTGAGAGACAGCCAGGTGGAAACGATTCGGAAGATTCAAACGGCTTTCAGTGGCTTTTCAGTCGAGTGAGTATCCGAGGAATTGTGTAAGAGCTGGACATGTCACAACATGTCCTGTGAGACTTCCAACTTACGCACGTCTTTTATTACAAAATCTCCTGTAACAGTGGAATGTGCCGAAAAAGTGCTGATGTCCACCTCTTCTGCAATTTCTTTGGTAGTCAGACGACGTCCCGGATCAACACAGCATTCACTTTGGAAATGATCTGGTCGTTTCAGCCTGTCGATGGCCTCTCGGAGCGCGGCGCACCCTCCGCCATTGTGCGCCGTCTTTAAACCGGTTGTAACACTCCTTAATCTGTGTGATGCCCATAGGATCGTCACCGAAAGCCGTCTGAATCTTCCAAATGGTTTCCACCTGGCTGTCTGTCACAGTTTCTGGAAAAATTTGACCACCTCGCAATGAAAACCCAACGAGAGGGGAGGACCAGTGCTCACACAAAGCCTGCTCACAGGCGAATGATGCAACCGACGGGCGTGAAAAAAATCACGCATGCGCATGAAGGTTCAAGGTTGGCTCATGCAAGCACACGTGATTCAAATCCATATGGTTTTTGAAAAAAATAAAAAGGTCTGATACTTTTTGGACAGACCTCGTACACATGCATACGAACACACTCACATAATGCAGTTGGAGCCAATTCAATATGTAAATTAAAAAAAGCTGCAAGTGGAGTAAAGGTAGAGAGGGCATGAAAATTTATTGCATATTCCAAAAAGATGCAGGAGATGGCCTAATTAACTTCAGATGGACCTTAGTTTGTAACTGCAAAGTGACTGACTGCTGTTTTAATCGAGAGTGGGTGCAAGTGGAGAGGCAGAGAGGCCACATGTCATGGCTAGCTCAGTCAATGCATATAACATTCTGTCCTAGCAATTACTCATCATACATTTATTTCTCCGTGGCAGCCATATTTTTCCCTCAAACTATCACTCATATCTATGCAACATCATTAAATCAGCCATCAGTGCAACGAACAGCTACCATGAATACAAATGACACCACCTGTCATTAAAATACATCATTAAATTACAGTGGAACTCATCAAAAGTTACATCCTTGAATGGATCTGCTCGTCTCCGTGAAGTAAATAGATATTAATAGACACACAGAGATCTCAGAATTCGTGGGTCCAACATGGACTGGCTAATGTAAATCGTGAGGACTATGACATTGATGGCCTTAATGACATCTGGAGCTGTGTTAGATAACCGCACAAGTTTTTTTTTCCAGATGGTAACCAACAAGCCAAGGCTCTTGCCCTGACCTACAATTTAAAATTGATTTTTTTTGAATTTCTATGTCAGTCTTTGCAGATAGTGGTGACTCCATACTACGTATTTTAGCCTGAGATTAAATGGAAGCCAGCAAGACAAGCACCACTACGAAATGGTTACTGGCAAATTCTCCTCCAAGTCCCATCTCCAGTAAGTGGTTCTGGTTTGTCTAGACTCTGCCGTAACATATAATTGCTAATTCATACAGTGTCTTTGTCTGGCTTATCTCACATTATACCAATTTGACAGAGATCTGACTTGGGGTTGATGATTCCCAACAACAAAATGGGATGTAAAAAAAAAAAAAACTATCAGCAAAGTAACCTTATAGCCATAGTAGTTTGATGGACAAACTGGCCTAGAAGCATGTCACTTCAGTAAGTGAACCAGTTCAAATACTTGTATTGAACCAGTCCTGGCCTTATTAGCCAGCTGAGGCACTTGAGTCATCTGGTTAGAACATGGCTAGGCACATTTATTTGGAGATTTTTCAGGCACATCTGATTGGGGGTGGAGCAGTGGAGCTCAGGATTGATGAGGAAAGCACTGCAGGAATTACAGTGCATCCGGAAAGTATTTACTGCACTTCTCTTTTTCCACATTTTGTAATGTTACAGCCTTATTTCATGATGTAGTAAATAGTTTTGGTTTTTTTTCCCTCAAATTCTACTCATAACACCCCATAATGACAAAGTGAAAAGATTTTTTTTCCAAATTTATTTAAATTAAAAAATCTGCAAAATCACATGTACATAAGTATTCTTTGATTAATACTTTGTTGATGCACCTTTGGCAGCAATTACAGACCTCACGTCTTCTTGAATACGATGCCACAAGCTTGGTGCACCCATTCCTCTTTGCAATACCTTTCAAGATTCATCGGGTTGGATGGGGAGCGTCAGTGCACAGCCATTTTCAGATCTCTCTATAGAGATGTTCAATTAGATTCAGGTCTGGACTTTGGCTAGGCCAATCAAGGACATTCACAGAGTTGTCCTGAAGCCACTCCTTTGATATCTTGGCTGTGTGCTTAGGGTCATTGTCCTGCTGAAAGATGAAGCGTGGCCCCAGTCTGAGGTCAAGAGCGCTCTGGAGCAGGATGTCATCCAGGATTTCTGTACATTGCTGCATTCATCTTTCCCTCAATCCTGACTAGTCTCCCAGTTCCTGCTGCTGAAAAAAACATCCCCACAGCATAATGCTGCCACTATCATGCTTCACTGTAGGGATGGTGCCTGGTTTCCTCCAAACATGGTGCCTGGCATTCATGTTTTCAGGTGCCTTTTGGCAAACTCCAAGTGGTCTGCCATGTGCCTTTTACTAAGGAGTGGCTTCCGTCTGGCCACTCTACCATACAGACTTGATTGGTAAATTGCTGCAGAGATGGTTGTCCTTGTTGAAGGTTCTCCTCTCTCCAGAGAGGAATTGCTGGAGCTCTGACAGAGTGACCATCAGTTTTGCCACAGTTACTTTGAAAAGTTACTTTATTAGCAGCTGTGGACAACTTGTCGGCAGCTGCTGAATATAACTAATAAAGTAACTAGCAATCTAACTTGATTATTTTTAAGATTGGCTTCTCAGAAAATTAACTATTAGTTAGGTTGCTGATTACTCAATCTTAAAAGGAACCCCGACTATAACATCAAATTTGTCAAAAAATTGAAACACTGATGTCTGCTATTATAATATATAGTTAGAAGTGCATAAACAAGTCTTGAATGATATAAAATAGCGTTTATTTATCACGTATATAAATACAATGCGGCCGCCATGTTTTTGCCTGTGCAATGCATTCTGGGGGTGATGACGTGGAAAGGTTTCTGAAATCTTTCATGCAAGCGAAAACAGTGTTAAAGCTAGTTCTTCTAACAAGATAAAATGCCACATTGCGCGGCTTTTGGATGCAATTATCAGTCTAAGGGCAACAAAGAAAGCGAGGTAAGCCTTCATTGCTTTCCAAAAGAAAGAAAGTTAAGGAAAAAGTGGGAGGATGCTTGTGGAAGAGTGTAGTTGCCGAAAGACCCGCGGCTGTGCTCACGTCACTTCAACGCGGATGCATTTGAGGCTTTTCATCAACCTCAGCTAATGAGGGAGCTTGTTGGTGTTTCTGGATACAAACGACGTCTTAAACCAGATGCAGTGCCATCATATTTCCCCACAAGAAGAAAAATCATCCACGAGTAACTAGTGAAAATAGGACTAAAACACGAGAAAGAGTAGCAGACGCTCTCTTTCTCTGTCAGCATCGGCAAGCAGCCCCCATACAGACACCACCTACAATGGCCAACTCTTGCTTGATCAGAGCGCTGATCTTCATTTCTGACAGTATTTTCAAAGTTCTCTTCCTCACACTGCAGATCACGCTCTGGTTCGAACTGAAAAGGGTGAACAGAGGAGCTCATCATTGCTAATCGCCGCTAGTTGTAATGTAAACACGGGAAGCCCTGCAGCCGTTTGACGTCACTACCCAGAATGCATTGCGTTACAAACAACAATGGCGGCCTACGTAGAAATAAAGTTTCTTAAAATATCATAAAACTTGACATTATTTTTGCAAATTTTGTCCCATAGTTATGTTACTAATATCACAAGAAGTCATAGAATAAACATGTATTTATAGTCGGGGTTCCTTTTAAGAGTAACCAGGTTAGATTACTAGTTACCTTATTAGTTACATTACTTATTAGTTCCAAGTTGTTGGCAGCTGCTAATAAAGTAACTGCATAAAGCTGCTAATAAAGTAACTGTATAAAGTAAGTGGAAAAGTAACTACAAAAGTAACTTTTCAAAGTATATGTGGCAAGACTGGTGACCATTGAATGCTTGGTCACCTCCCTGACTAAGGCTCTTCTCCCCGATCACTCAGTTTAGATGGACGGCCAGCTCAAGGAAGAGTCCTGGTGGATGTGAACTTCTTCTGTTTATGGATGATGAAGGCCACTGTGCTCATTGGGACCTTCACAGCAGCAGACATGTTTCTGTACCCTTCCCCAGATTCTGAGGTCTACAGACAATTCCTTTGACTACATGCTTGGTTTGTGCTCTGACTGTCAACTGTGGGACCTTATATGTAGACAGTTGTGTGTCTTTCCAAATCATGTCCATGCAACTAAATTTACCCAGGTGGACTCCAATTAAGCTGTAGAAACATCTCAAGGGTGATCAGTGGAAACAGGATGCACCTGAGCTTAATTTTGAGCTTTATGTCAAAGGCTGTGAATACTTATGTACATGTGATTTATTAGTGTTGTTACATTTGCAAAAATTATGGTGTTTTGCTTGTAGTATTTTGATGAAAAAATATTTTATCCATTTTGGAATAAGGCTTAGCATAAGAAAATGTGGGAAAAGGTGAAGTGCTGTGAATATTTTCCGAATGCATTGCATATGTTCCACCTGGTCTGGAAACAACACTGGATCAACCCACTGGAACTTAAGGATGTGGCTGGAGAGGTACACTTTGTCTGCCTTACTTAATGGGGGCCCAGGCCTAGAGAAAAGACACAAAATGGATGTATAGATGGCTAAATAACTCAGAAGGGAATATGCTTCATAATACTCCCATGTTTTGATGCAGCAAGATTTGCTACAAAGATCTGACAATATCATTATTACCCCTGTGGGAGCTGATCACTGTGATGGGTGATGAGCAACAGAAAACGCGAGGGTTGGATTCGTGATTATGTGCATGTACCTGTGAATTTGCCTTTGTGGTCAAATTCGTGAATAAACAATCACAAAACTGAAAGATATAAGGCAAGGGTACATCATAATCAGCAAAACCAAATGTCCCACTGGGATTTCATGTCAGGTTTGGGTACCTGCGTAGTTTGTGTGTATTCATGTGATTAATTGCATAGCAACAGCTTCCAGTGTGGTTCAGGTCTTTATCTCAAGGTAACGGAAAGATGAATCAAAGATAGGGATGCGTCGCACACAAACCCTTTGTAAATTAGGAAGAAGTTTGACGTTTACCCACTAAAATTCTGATTGGGATACCAGAGAGTTCTGCAGATGGAGGATATGTATGCAGTCAAATGTCAGCAGTGAAGTGAGAGATGGCAGATGAGACTGACAGAGAAAGCAAGGGGGAATGCAAGGAGATGGGAGGAGGGAGTATGCCTTGATGGTAACTCCATGTTTTTATATTCCCTTGTCCATCTGCATGAACGGCAAAGATCAGAGTTGCAGAAATGTCACTTAGTAAGCATTACTTGACTGCTTTCATCTCTTCCTTACATCAGTGTGATGGGGAGGGGCACTTAAAAAGATTTTTAAAGGGCTCCGAGCCTTCTTTGCCTTTGAAATCATCCCATCACTCATTTTTATCGGCGGTGAACATATAAAACGCATGCCGAATTCACATCTGACAACGTTTGAGATTTACCTCAATCTGAACTTTAAAAATTCTTCTTCTCTTGCAAACATGCTTCCAATCAATCTATCCCGCTCAACTCAGTGTTGTGAACAGCCCAGTTTAATGCTTCTTTTTCATGCTTCTGTCATGAAATGAGTTACATTTTTGTGACAGTTTTTTTTGTTACTTTTTGTAACCCTACCCCTTCCCCGAACCCTAACCCTAGCCTTTCCCCAAACACTAACCCAAATCATGACCTAACCCTACCTCTTCCCCTAACCCTAACACAAATCATGACCTAACCCTACCCCTTCTCCTAACCCTAACACAAATCATGACCTAAACCTACCCCTTCCCCTAACTCCAACCCAAATCATGACCTAACCCTAGCCTTTCCCCAAACCAAAACACAAATCGTGACCTAACCTTTGCCTTTCATCAAACCCCAACCCAAATCATGACCTAACCCCAGGCTTTCCCCAAGCCCTAACCAAAATCATGACCTAACCCTATCCTTGCCCTAACCCTAACTGAAATCGTGACCTAACGCTATCCTTCCCCTAAACCTAACCCAAATCATTACTTAACCCTACTCCTTCCCCTAACCCAAATCATGACCTAACCCTACCGCTACCCCTACCACAACCCAAATCATGACCTAGCCCTACCCCTTCCCCTAACCCTAATCATGACCAAACCCTACCCTGTCCCCTAACTCCAACTCAAATCATGACCTAACCCTAGCCTTTCCCCAAACCCTAACCTAGATCATGACCTAACACTACTCCTTCCCCTAACCCAAATCATGACCTAACCCTACCCCTTCCCCTACCCTAACCCAAATCATGACCTAACTCTACCCCTTCCCCTAACTCCAACCCAAATCATGACCTAACCCTAGCCTTTCCCCAAACCCTAACCCAAATCATGACCTAACATAGCCTTTCCCCAAACCCTAACCTAAATCATGACCTAACCCTACTCCTTCCCCTAACCCAAATCATGACCTAACCCAACCCCTTCCCCTACCCTATCCCGAATCATGATCTAACCCTACCCATTCCTTTAATCCTAACCCAAATCATGACCTAACCCTGGCATTCCCCTAACCCAAATCATGACCTAACCCTAGCCTTCCCCTAACCCAAATCATATCCTAACCCTACCCCTTCCCCTACCCTAACCCAAATCATGACTAACCCTATCCCTTCCCCTAACCATAACCACCACAGCCTTGCCTCTCCTCCTCACACTGCCTTTCGTGATACTGTCATGAAATGAATTAACATTCCCATCACAAAAATGTGGTCCTTTTCATGACGGGAACACAAACCAATATAGATGAATTTACTTTTGGTGATGCCAGCGTGAAATGGCCTGAGATTAGGTTGGTTTTGACCTGCAGCAATATACCATCAACAACATTCCAGTTTTGCATGGATGTGATTTATATCTCACTGTTCCCATGCCGACTTTCTCATTCTCAGCATCCACACAGATGCTGAGAATGACAGCCTCAACACTGCATTTAATCTATTATTAGACTCTATTGGCTTTGCTCAAAAAGTAAATGAGTCCACCCACCACTTTAATCATATCTTAGATCTTGTTCTGACTTATGGTATGGAAATAGAAGACTTAACAGTATTCCCTGAAAACTCCCTTCTGTCTGATCATTTCTTAATAACATTTACATTTACTCTGATGGACTACCCAGCAGTAGGGAATAAGTTTCATTACACTAGAAGTCTTTCAGAAAGCGCTGTAACTAGGTTTAAGGATATGATTCCTTCTTTATGTTCTCTAATGCCATATAACAACACAGTGCAGAGTAGCTACCTAAACTCTGTAAGGGAGATAGAGTATCTCGTCAATAGTTTTACATCCTCATTGAAGACAACTTTGGATGCTGTAGCTCCTCTGAAAAAGAGAGCTTAAATCAGAAGTGTCTGACTCCGTGGTACAACTCACAAACTCGTAGCTTAAAGCAGATAACCCGTAAGTTGGAGAGGAAATGGCATCTCACTAATTTAGAAGATCTTCACTTAGCCTGGAAAAAGAGTCTGTTGCTCTATAAAAAAGCCCTCCGTAAAGCTAGGACATCTTTCTACTCATCACTAATTGAAGAAATAAGAACAACCCCAGGTTTCTTTTCAGCACTGTAGCCAGGCTGACAAAGAGTCAGAGCTCTATTGAGCTGAGTATTCCATTAACTTTAACTAGTAATGACTTCATGACCTTCTTTGCTAACAAAATTTTAACTATTAGAGAAAAAAATTACTCATAACCATCCCAAAGACGTATTGTTATCTTTGGCTGCTTTCAGTGATGCCGGTATTTGGTTAGACTCTTTCTCTCCGATTGTTCTGTCTGAGTTATTTTCATTAGTTACTTCATCCAAACCATCAACATGTTTATTAGACCCCATTCCTACCAGGCTGCTCAAGGAAGCCCTACCATTATTTAATGCTTCGATCTTAAATATGATCAATCTATCTTTGTTAGTTGGCTATGTACCACAGGCTTTTAAGGTGGCAGTAATTAAACCATTACTTAAAAAGCCATCACTTGACCCAGCTATCTTAGCTAATTATAGGCCAATCTCCAACCTTCCTTTTCTCTCAAAAATTCTTGAAAGGGTAGTTGTAAAACAGCTAACTGATCATCTGCAGAGGAATGGTCTATTTGAAGAGTTTCAGTCAGGTTTTAGAATTCATCATAGTACAGAAACAGCATTTGTGAAGGTTACAAATGATCTTCTTATGGCCTCGGACAGTGGACTCATCTCTGTGCTTGCTCTGTTAGACCTCAGTGCTGCTTTTGATACTGTTGACCATAAAATTTGATTACAGAGATTAGAGCATGCCATAGGTATTAAAGGCACTGCGCTGCGGTGGTTTGAATCATATTTGTCTAATAGATTACAATTTGTTCATGTAAATGGGGAATCTTCTTCACAGACTAAAGTTAATTATGGAGTTCCACAAGGTTCTGTGCTAGGACCAATTTTATTCACTTTATATATGCTTCCCTTAGGCAGTATTATTAGACGGTATTGCTTAAATTTTCATTGTTACGCAGATGATACCCAGCTTTATCTATCCATGAAGCCAGAGGACACACACCAATTAGCTAAACTGCAGGATTGTCTTACAGACATAAAGACATGGATGACCTCTAATTTCCTGCTTTTAAACTCAGATAAACTCAAGTTATTGTACTTGGCCCCACAAATCTTAGAAACATGGTGTCTAACCAGATCCTTACTCTGGATGGCATTACACTGACCTCTAGTAATACTGTGAGAAATCTTGGAGTCATTTTTGATCAGGATATGTCATTCAAAGCGCATATTAAACAAATATGTAGGACTGCTTTTTTGCATTTACGCAATATCTCTAAAATCAGAAAGGTCTTGTCTCAGAGTGATGCTGAAAAACTAATTCATGCATTTATTTCCTCTAGGCTGGACTATTGTAATTCATTATTATCAGGTTGTCCTAAAAGTTCCCTAAAAAGCCTTCAGTTAATTCAAAATGCTGCAGCTAGAGTACTGACGGGGACTAGAAGGAGAGAGCATATCTCACCCATATTGGCCTCTCTTCATTGGCTTCCTGTTAATTCTAGAATAGAATTTAAAATTCTTCTTCTTACTTATAAGGTTTTGAATAATCAGGTCCCATCTTATCTTAGGGACCTCGTAGTACCATATCACCCCAATAGAGCACTTCGCTCTCAGACTGCAGGCTTACTTGTAGTTCCTAGGGTTTGTAAGAGTAGAATGGGAGGCAGAGCCTTCAGCTTTCAGGCTCCTCTCCTGTGGAACCAGCTCCCAATTCAGATCAGGGAGACAGACACCCTCTCTACTTTTAAGATTAGGCTTAAAACTTTCCTTTTTGCTAAAGCTTATAGTTAGGGCTGGATCAGGTGACCCTGAACCATCCCTTAGTTATGCTGCTATAGACGTAGACTGCTGGGGGGTTCCCATGATGCACTGTTTCTTTCTCTTTTTGCTCTGTATGCACCACTCTGCATTTAATCATTAGTGATCGATCTCTGCTCCCCTCCACAGCATGTCTTTTTCCTGGTTCTCTCCCTCAGCCCCAACCAGTCCCAGCAGAAGACTGCCCCTCCCTGAGCCTGGTTCTGCTGGAGGTTTCTTCCTGTTAAAAGGGAGTTTTTCCTTCCCACTGTAGCCAAGTGCTTGCTCACAGGGGGTCGTTTTGACCGTTGGGGTTTTACATAATTATTGTATGGCCTTGCCTTACAATATAAAGCGCCTTGGGGCAACTGTTTGTTGTGATTTGGCGCTATATAAAAAAAATTGATTGATTGATTGATTGACTTGATCTGGTTTGTTAAAATTACAATGATAAATATAAAACCCAGAAATTAACAGGTTGATTTTCCTAATGTGCACACTCCCCTACATGTGTTGAGCAGTCTTAAACTCAACGTCAAATTAATCCCAATGTACAGAACAATTTCACTTTCCTTTCCTTCATTATACATTAAAAGCTTTTCAAATAATCAACTGTTCTTGAAAAGCAGCAAGGGGTAATTTCTTCTTTGGTTAAAGGCCATTAAAAAAAGGCTTAATTTGAGCAAATAGAAAATTTGACTTCTTAACTAATTTAAATCAAAAATCCATTATCCATCCTAAGGTATTACTGAGATACAGCAAGGGGCCATTTAATTTAAATCAAAGGTCAAAACTTTTACTTATTTAAATGTTCAGAGAAGACAAATTGTAACAAACACATAATTGGGTATATGTGCAATTTAAGACCATAATCTCCTCTCCATCTTCATATCATTCATTAATTTATCATTTTCTTTCTGCCACTTATCCAGATCCAGGTCTCAGTGGCAGTAGACTAAGCAGCTCAACTGATGCTTCCCTGTCCTAAGCCAAGTCCTTATCTGTTTGTGGGGGGGGGGGGGGTCCTGACATGTTCCCAAACCACAGATATAATATGTCCTGAGTTCCCCGGGACTCCTCCCAGTTGGACATGCCTGGAGGACCTCCCTAGGGAGACAATTATGGGGCATTCTAACCAGATGCTTGAAGCACTTCAGCTGATTTTTTAAATGTCAACAAACAGTAGCTCTATGCTGAGTCTCTCCCAGATATTCAAGCTTCTCATCCTGTCTCTGAGCTTAATCACAGATACCCAATAAAAGAACCTCATTTGCACCGCTTGTATCGTCAACATTGTTCTTTTGGTCATGATCCAAAGCACATAGCCATAGGTGAGGACAGGAGACCAAACTGAGATTCATGGTTTCATGGTTCAGCTCTTTCTTCACCACAGCTGTCTGACACAGCATCTGCTTGACCTCAGCTGCATCTCCACTCTGTCTATCAAGCTCACGCTACATCTTGCTCTCAATCATGACCAAGACTCAGAGATACTTAAACTTCTTCAAAATAGGGCAGTAACTCTCCCTTGACCCATCGGGGACAATCTACCCTTTTCTGACAAAGGGCAATAGTCTCAAATTTGGAGGCTATGTTCCTCATCCCATTCACTACAGTGTGCATTGGAGATCTCTGTATGATAAAGTCAACAGACCTCATTTGCAAAAAGCAGAGATGTGGTTCTGAAATCACCAAACCAGACACCCTTCAATGCCTGACTGTGTCTTAAAATGCTGTCCATGAAAATCATGAACACAGCTGATGACAAGGGGCATCTCTGCTGGAATCCAGCACTCACTGGAAACAGGTCTGATGAAATGCAAACAGTGCAGCCATAGCTACTACTTTGGTTGTGTAGAGATCTGATCGCACATTGCAGCTGATAGAGCACACCCTACAAGACACCTTGGGGGACTGGGTCGTAGGCACTTTGCAAGTCCATAGCCATCCAGAGACTTCAACATCTCAGGGTGACTAGCAGATCACAGTTATTACTGAGATACAGTGAGAGGCCATTTCATTGTGGATAAAGGGCAAAACTGATATTTCTTAATTCCTAGGAAAAAAAACGTGCAGTTGAAACAAATCTTTACTTGGGATATTTGGACAATCCCATTATCTAATCTCCAGCATCAGTGGTTAGCAAGATAAAACAAGAGGCATTTTCATTTGGGTCAAAAGTCAGAAGTGATATTTATTTTAATTAAATTAAAAGTCAAAAATCTTCTATCTGATCTTAGCGGTTACTGAGATGCAGCAAGGGGCTATTTCATTGCGGTTCAAAGGTCAAAAGTGATGTTTCTGTTCATTTCAGGAAAAGATTGCACAAAGTGTATGAAATTCACATTTGGGGTATTTGACTATAACAAGGCATAAATCTGCTCTCTGGCCTCAGCAGTTCCTGACATCTGAGGATGGTAATGAGTGAATTTCACTGTTTTTGGCTGTTACCATGGTAATCCTTGCATTACTGGTCAAAGTGTCAAAGTGTTGCATTTGGTGCTTAAATGAATGGACCAGCTATTCCTGCAGTATTATATTAGTAGGGATACTTGTGTTGTGTCGGTTAATTTGGCACGGTATAAATAACTTGAAATCAATTGAATATGACATCAGTAGAAGGCAGTGGGTGTCCAAATATCCAGTTTGGGGGTGAGAAATGTTCTCAGCATTGCTCATAAAGCTTCAAGATTTCCCTCTTATTCTGCAAAACCTCCCAATTATTTTGGAAAGGAGGACTTTTGAGGAAAAATGCATTCACACAAATAAATCCAGATCCCATAATGTCAAACAATAAACCAGTTGGATAAGTTTTAAACAGCAGGCTTCTCCTGCAGGCCACTGTAAGCTGGATGCAGCTGTGAAAATGTATTTTTTTTCTCTTTTATTAGAAAAATCTTCTTATGTTTTTGAAGTAGCAGGGACAGGCACAACATGGACAGTTTTAGAAATTCAGCAAACTGAGCACATTTGCTCGAGAGAAAACTGTCAGGTTCTGCTACCTCTTTTTTCTTTTTTTTTTGCATATTTACATGGAACACTGGTCTGAAAGCACCACATAAGAATTGTTAAAATGATTCCATTCTGTTCTGTTTGCTATTCAAATAATATTTTACTCATGTTTCACCATCCACCAGGGACGTCCAAACAAACAAACAAGCGCCAAAAAATGTTCACCACTGGCAGGGAGCATAAAAATTGGTATGTAAGAATTTTAAGGTATGCTGTGCTGGAATGGATGTGTAGATTTTTTTTTTTTTTTTTGGATTAGTGTTTATGACAAGCATCTGCAGCTGCAGAAAAATGTTTGCATACCCTTTGACTAAAAACTCTCAAAATCATTTTTTCCTTGTCCTACACATTTTCTATCAAATACTAGAAGTTCATGGAATTATTTGTAAAAGCTTCAGAATGACTAACTGGAATCATTTGGGGTAGGCTGTGAAAGATTCCCTCATGTAAATCTCGAGAGGTCTGGTGGAGGTCTATGTCAAAACCTTGACGAATGCTTAGAGATGATCTCCAGGATGAAGGCTGGGTCTTTTTTAATGTCAGTTTTGGATAAATAGCCCCCTCCTCGAAGGCCAGCCATTTTTGCTCATGATGATGGAGGTCCTTCTTAAAAGGTGGGTGATGATGCATTCCATTCTTGATACTGTCAGCTCCTTCATCAGTTCTGTTAGATGAAAAGTTCATTCCTGGATTGTAATTTACACCTCCTTCATCAATGATATGAATTCTCTGTGGCTCCAAGCTTATTAGATTTTTGTATTATTCACTGTACAGTTGTTTGTGATATCATGAATCTTCTGGAGCTGGTTCCTCGGGAGGAGATTAACTTTTGAAGATTGAAAATTGTACTCCAAAAGCCTTACAATTTGATTTTTTTTTTTTTTTAATCTGATTACTTTTAGTCACACTCTGCAGCCAATCTGCTCTGTGTCCCCTGATCCCGTCAGATCTCAGAAGCTAAGCAGTGCAGTGCCTGGTTAGTACTCAGATGGGAGACTTCTTTGGAACACCAGTGGCTGTGTGTTTCTCCAGGTTACACTGAAGTTGCGTCAGGAAGGGCATCCAGCGTAAAACGTGCCAAATACAAATACGGATCGGGCTGTATCCACTGTGGCGACCCTGAACAACAACGGCAGCAGCCGAATGGTCAACAACAACTTTTAGTCATACTCTGTATTTAAAACCAGCATTTAAAATAACGGAGGCACTGGCCCCTGGCATTGTGCATGCCTGCCCGTCAGTGCAATGTTTCTTGGTGCACTCATACAAGCTGTTCCAACAGGAGTTTCCCTGAGTTGTACATATTCGCACTATGTGTGAAGGGGCCCTAACTGTTCATCTGCATGCCTGCACGGCCCCATTTGACTATATCTACTTGATAGTAGACTTAGTTTTGCCCATTTGTCTATTTGACTACTTTACTTCTTACAGAAGTATTTTCTTTTATTGCTGTTTATGCACCATTGACTCCAGATCAAATTCCTTGTATGTGACAACCTATTTGGCAATAAATTTGATACTGATTAATTGAGGACTAATGTTCATCAAAAAGGAATGGTTGAGTTCAAAAGCCAAAATATGACCTTTATTACTAAACCCTGACGCACTAACCACTATTGCACATTCTGCAGAATGCATGTGTTGTGTGTTGGGGGGGGTTTGGCTGGACAAGGTTGGGTTGTTTTGTATTTATTTTCCTTCCCAGGTGATTTGGGGCTGTTCTCTGAGGAAAATGTGCTGCAGAAGAGTATCTCCCCTCTGTTACGATGATTGGCTGCACCTGTTGCATTCTCGTGCGGCTCTCTATTAGGACAATCCACGACACCTGTGATGTTCACGTGCAGATCTGAGGACTTCCAGCTGGTACCAATGTAGTGATGAAGAACTACATTTAAACCAGCAGTGAGTTGGATAAGATTGCCGGAGAAAACGACCTTGTGACGACCGTGTGGGGACGCTGAGGGCCGTTTCAGAGTCTGACATCGCGCCTGTGAAGGAGGACGAGGGTGAGAGGCAAACGTTGTCAGCACACGACAGAGGTGAATATTCTGAAAAGTTTATCCGTGAATGTAAATTGGCGTTTATACGCAGCTATAAGTAATTATTGGTGAAAATTGTTTGGCGTGCTCCTCACAGCAGTGGCGTGTGGATTAATGATCCTCCACTAGCTGTGAGCAGCAGCCTCTTTGAACTAAGTTTGAAACCAGACCTAAACGTGTAGCTGATAAGTTTGCCTCTAAACAATTTTTCGTAGTAATAAGTGTTGAATAATCTCATCTCTGTTCCTCCTTCACAGAGTACAGTCTGGGAAAGTCACCTGGGGGGGGTGTTGGCGGAACTCCTGAGTCCTGAACGTTCGGACTCCGACTGTTGAGACACTGAGAGAGCGCACTGCCTTTTCACCTCACCAGAAATTAATTATTTAGTATTTCATGTATAGCACAAAGGGAGAAAAATAAATGTTTTCTTTTTGGAACTGCTTCTGATTATTTCATGCTGGGTTCAGTCAGATACTGGACCGCTCCTCAATCCGCGTCTTATCCCTAACAGCATGTGCACTATTAAAATCATATCCAGTCCATCTAAAAAGCATGAAAATATTTCCTGAAGTTCATTTCAAACCCCCCTCATTGACAGTACAATATTTAACAGGTACAACATTGAAATTAACCAAGATTGTGAAAATATATATATATATATATATATATATATATATATATATATATACAGTAGTGTTCAGAATAATAGTAGTGCTATGTGACTAAAAAGATTAATGCATGTTTTGAGTATATTTCTTATTGTTTCATGGGAAACAAGGTACCAGTAGATTCTCACAAATCCAACAAGATCAAGCATTCATGATATGCACACTCTTAAGGCTATGAAATTGGGCTATTAGTAAAAAAAAAAAGGAGAAAAGGGGGTGTTCACAATAATAGTAGTGTGGCATTCAGTCAGTGAGTTTGTCAGTTTTGTGTGTTTTTCTGTGTTTGCATGCAAAAAGTACAGTGCTGTGAGGAAAATGTTGGCCTTAGACAAGAGGCCAATGCTCAGTTTTAGTATGTCAAAAAGCTGCCCTACTGACACACAATCTGTTGGGGTTTGCTCCGAGTTTGTGAGGGTTCTTGAGTGGTCTCTGTCTTTTTACATGTCCTCGTCACCTGTTGTGTTCTGTCTCCCGTTTGTATATGCGTGTAGGGATGTGTGAGTGTGTGTCTGCCTTGTGTTGGTCCTGTATATATTTTCCCCCTATCGTCAGTTGTCATGGGTGAATGAAGGTGGGGCTGCACGCTCTGCGCCTGGTGTGTGGGCACGCTCTTCTAACCTTCGGTTTGTGTGTGAGTGTGTGTCTATGTCTACTTTTGGTGTCATGCATGAGCATGTTCGGCCTCCGTGGTGTGTGTGAGTGTATGTATGAGAGTGTGTGTATGTGTGAGTCCTTCAGGTGCACTGGCTGTCTATGTGACAGTATGTCTGTTCCTCCCTGCCATCACCCGTGTGTCTGCGCATGTGGGTGTCTGAGTGGGTTTGTGCTTGTGTGTGTTGGTTCATTCTCCCATTGTGTTGTCCTCCTGTTCCTCTCCCTCGTGTCATTGTCATGGTCACATCAGACAGGTGTGTGCGGCGTCTGAAAGCTTGTCTGTGTCCAAGGCTCCCGCCCCTCGTGTTCTTGTTATGTTCCCACATGGTGCTTTGTGGTTGTTGATCATCAGTTCTGTTACATAGTTATTCTTGTCAACACTTTATTCTGTTAGACTTCTGTTAGAGAGTTTTGTGTTTTGCACTGTTCGTTATTTGATCTATGTTTGAGTGGTCTGTCATTTATGATGTTGTCAATTAGCTCCTGGTTTATGTTTCTTTTGGTGGTGTCATTCGGGTTTGGATGTTTCATTTATGGATTTGGTTTTATTTACATAGTTTCCATGATGTCTGTGTCACCTGTTTGTAATCAGTTTGGTTTCTATTTAAGCCACACTTTTTTCATTTTCTTTTTGCCGGTCGATTAGTTTCAGTCCCTGCTTTTCATCATGTGTTCTGTCCATCATCTGTTGTTGATCATCATTTTGTAATTCTTTACCTCACTGTCATTTTCTGACAGTCATTTTTGTTGTTATTGGTTTGTTCACTTTGTCTGTCATTGCATTTTTGGATTTTTGCCACGTGGGAGTGTTTGTCACGATTGTATTATTACTGTCACTTTGGAGAAATAAACACCTTGGTTTGTCCACTTAACCTTTTGTATCCAGGTGCCTGCCTCCTGGGGTCCAATCCTTATGGAGAGTGGTTCCAACCATAACAACAATATATCTGAAGTAGATGATCAAAACATATTCACGTATTAAGGGCCTGACTCGCATGACTGATTTTTTTAAGGAAATTATCTATGATTTTAAAATTGGATACCCAATGGTATTCTAAAAGTTGGTGGAATCAGTGGTAAAAGTGTTTGTCATGATTGGATAAATCGTGAACCAAAAAAATTAATATTCTGATTTTAATTGGTACAGATGAAATTGGACAATCAGCTACAATTTGAGACTTTCCCGATTTTTGAATTGGGATGAAAAGTGTGATTACACATTTGGCAGACATCCCGATTACCTCTGATTGCACACAACGTGGCTTGTGTCAAATCAACATGTATATCCACCTCAGATCTGCTGAGGTGACCCCGAGTGAAACAAGGGAGCAGCTGAAGGGAATTACTTACTTACCAGCAATGTTGCCACAGTTATTTTGAAAAGTTACTTTATTAGTTACATTTTACCGTTACGTCATTAACAGCTGCTGAATGTAAATGATAAACTAACTAGTAATCTAACTTGGTTATTTTTAAGATTGACTAGTCAGAAAAGTAACTATGAGTTACTTTGCTGATTAGTTATGTTGCTGACTAGTCAGTCTTAGGAGTAACCAAGTTAGAATACTAGTTACCTCATTATTTACATTACTTTTTAGTTACAAGTTGTCGACAGCTGCGAACAAAGTAACTGCATGAAGCTGCTTATGAAGTAACTGTATAAAGTGACTAAAAAAGTATCTAAAAAAGTAACTAATAAAGTAATGTTTCAAAGTAACTGTGGCAACACTGCCTACCAGTTATCCATAATTGGAAAATTGTGACCAATCGGACAAAATCGAGAACAATCTGTGGGCTATGCAAAGGGTGGCGAATCTTCCCCTTCCATCAGTTCTTTCATCACATTCTCTGTGTCATCACAGACAAAATACACCACAACTATATTCATCAGAGGAAAATGGAAGAGGAAGAGCTGAGGCAAGAGATGGTCCAACGACACTGAGGAGCAATCACGGCCAGAGGAAGGGCAGCCTAGGTCACCAAGCCAGTCTCACGGTACCCAGATCCTGCCTGATAGCCCTGCCAGATCAACTAACCCAGTCATGGAATCTTACCTATTCATGTGTAATTGGGTATAAATTTGCTTGTAAATTTTGGCTTTGAGACTTTAAAAAATGCAGCCGGATTTCCTCCATTTTGAAGTCAGGCCCATAAATGGGATATGGGGAAACACGTTTTTAATGTCAGATTTTTAAAATGCAAGGCACTCAGCTTCGCTCCAGGAGGCACTTGAGGATTAAAGGCACTTTAGTGTTGGCAGTGAGTGTGCCAAGTGCTGTTCTTTCACATTTCCCTGTCTGATTGGGGGTTGACCACCTGACCTTCTGCTCACAAAACCATTTTCCTTTGACCTTTCGACTACCATTTCCACTGCAGAAAAACGATTCAGATGGATGAGCTCTACTGTAGTGTTTTTTTTGTTTTGTTTTTTTTGGTTTGTTTTTTATTAGTTTCTTCTCTTTTTTTTGACACATTTCACAGAAAAAAGAAAAAAAATAATGATCTCTAACTGTGATATTCAGAAGAAGTTTTCATTTTCTTTGCTCAGGCAGACCACATGAAGGTCTCCATGAGTTCCAATAGAACAACCTGCTGTTGTCACACCCATTTGGGAGAGGCTGGTAAATTATCAAACTTTCTATGGAAGAAATTGTGTGCATGTGAGTTTGTGTGCATGTGTGTGTGTGTAGGTTCGCGTCTGCTGTGTTATTTGTGAAGTTACAGTTGAATCGTCAGAGCAGATAAAAATTAATGACTTTCCCTGCTGAGCCTGAGCTCTCGTCCTCATCATCGCCGTCATACATATACACAGAAAAACCTGAATCATCCGCAGACAAACACAAATATGTGAGAGGGAAAGACAGGAAATGTGCTTAATTCCTCAAGCACACACACATTCATTCACACATCTCTTGGCAGGCTTTGTATCAATTAACATTTTTTATTGCACAGTGGGAAGTGAGAGAGGAAAAAGGGGGATTAAAAGTCAGAGAACTCCTATGTGATGCTTGTGTGTGTGTGCGCGTGCGTGCCTGTGCATTCATGGCTTATGCACATGCATTCTTGCAAATGAGCCTTGCGCACATTTCTGTTGACTGCTATGTGGAAAAATAAATTTATCATGAGGGAGTTTGGAGAGTTTGGTAAAGTGAGGAGCGGAAGGAAGAGCGACGGAAGCAACAGACAAGATGAAGCAGGAAAATGACAGATTTGAATTCAAGAACTTCCTTCCTGCTGTTCATGTGCAGGAAGCTTCATATATGTGCAAATTGAATTTTGAAAATGAAGTATTATTGGCTGAGTGAACCTCATGGTTGTAAATTAAAATGGTCTTTAATTGTGCAAACATTTCTGAAAGTGGTGTGGGAGCTTCTTCACAGCCCCTTAACCTCTGGTGGACCTGGTTCTGGTTCCAGTGAGGTCTCTGTGGTCATGGATTGCTTTGCTATTAACATTTTGCAGCATAGTTGCTGTTACTCTGCGCACTGGCTAAGTAGCAATAGCAGGGTATTGTTTTGACTGGTGCATGTGTGTGTGCATGGGAGGAAGGGAGATAACTCAAAAATGTCTGGAAAGATTTCCTTCAATATATACGAGGTCTGTTAGAAAAGTATCCGACCTTTTTATTTTTTGCAAAAACCTGATGGATTTGAATCACGTGTGCTTGCATCAGCCAACCTTGAACCTTTGTGCGCATGAGTGAAATTTTTCCACGCCTATCGATTGTGTCATTTGCTGGTAAGCAGCCTTTGTGTGAGGACATGTGTAGTGCGCTTGTTGGCTTTTCATTGCAAGGAACAAGACGGAACGACTGGAGCAGCGCCGCATCAAATTTTGCCAGAAACTGGGCGACAGCCAGGTGGAAACCATTCGGATGATTCAGACGGCTTTCGGTGACTTTTCAGTCGTGTGACTATCCGAGAAATTGTGGAAGAGGTGGGCACGTCACAGCATGTCCTGTGAGACTTCAACACGAAGGTGCTTTTGCTCCGCCGTCAGCAGCTTCGGCACGAATTTCACCGCCACTCTTTTCATGGCCAAATCTTCTGTCACAGTGGAATGTGCCAAAAAAGTGCTGATGTCCACCTCTTCCGCAATTTCTCAGACAGTCACACGACGGTCCCACATCACCACAGCGTTCACTTTGGAAATGATCTGGTCATTTCGGCATGTTGATGGCCGACCGGAGCGTGGCTTGCTCTCCACCATTGTGCGGACGTCTTTAAACCAGTTGTACCGCTCCTTAATCTGTGTGATGCCCATAGCATCATCACCGAAAGCCGTCTGAATCATCTGAATGGTTTCCACCGAGCGCACTACACACGTCCTCACACAAAGGCTGCTTACCAGCAAATGACAGGCGTGAAAAAATTCACACATGCGCACGAAGGTTCAAGGTTGGCTGATGCAAGCACACGATTCAAATCCATCAGGTAGTTGCAAAAAATAAAAAGGTCCGATCCTTTTCTAACAGACCTTGTACATATATATATATACACACACATTTTCTTATACATTTCAACAACCAAGAAGTCTTTGATGGATCAAACCTGGTGGGAATATTAATTGGATAGATACCTAGAAAGTGTAAGATTTTGAAGTAGTTTGGCCAAAGGTCAAGGAAAATGTGGTTTCAAAGAACACTGTTTTTGTACGTCTCAACAACCAAGGAGCCAAGATGAATCAAACATGGTGGGGATATTAATTTGACAGATATCTAGAAATGGTAAGATTTTAAAGTAGTTTGGCCAAAGGTCAAGGAAAACGTGGCTTCAAAGAACACTGTTTTTGTACGTCTCAACAACCAAGGAGCCAAGATGGAGCAAACATGGTGGGAATATTAATTGGATAGATACCTAAAAATGGTAAGATTTTAAAGTAGTTTGGCCAAAGGTCAAGGAAAATGTGGTTTCAAAGAACACTGTTTTTTTCCGTCTCGACAACCAAGGAGCCAAGATGGATCAACTATTGGTGTGAATATTAACTGGATAGACATCTAGAAATGGTAAGATTTTGAAGTAGTTTGGCCAAAGGTCAAGGAAAACACGATTTCAAAGAACAGCCTTTTTGTATATCTCAACAACCAAGGAGTCAAGATGGACCAACATGGTGGGAATATTAATTGGATAGATATCTAGAAATGGTAAGATTTTGACATACGTAAGCAGAAAGATTGACCACATTACACCCATTTTGGAGTCTCTTCACTAGCTTCCAGTCCCTGTGAGATCAGATTTTAAGGTTCTGCTAATAGCCTATAAAAGCTGACCTAATTAAACCCTATGTACCGGCCCAGACTTTGTTTCCCTAGGATGAATAAAACGTCTGCAGATCACAGAGCTTTCTCTTACTGTGCACGTGCTTTGTGGTGTGATCTCTCTGCGTCAATAAAACAGTCAGATTCTGTAGAGACTCTCAAGTTGAGACTTAAGAGGCACTTATTTTCCCTTTTATATGGCTAACATACTGGTATAGTATGTTACTGTGCTTTCTAGCATTTTAAATGAATTTTATTCATAAACAGACCAGGCCTCGGCCTCAACTTTATCTAAAGTCTTGGTCTTTTAGTGAAGCTTAGTGCTAGTGGCCGGCGATCACCTTAATATTTCTTCTGTTTTTCTTGTTGCTTAATGCTGACAAATTATACTGTATTTGTTGTCTTTCTGGTGCCTCATTTTTTTCTGTCTGTTTGAAGTGCAGCTCCATCCAGAGATGGGAGTGGGTGTCTTCTTCTGTAGACCTCCCGTCCCGTGCACCAGCATGGACTCCCAAAATGTCCTGTATGTTTGTTTTGTAAGTTGTGTCTGTAGCATGGCCAAAGCTGAGTGTCACCCCTTTGAGTCTGGTCTGCTTGAGGTTTCTTCCTCATATCATCAGAGGGAGTTTTTCCTTACCACTGTTGCCTCTGTGCTTGCTGTTGGGGTTGATAAGGTTAGACCTTACTCGTGTGAAGCTCCTTGAGGCAAATTTGTTGTGATTTGGTGCTATATAAATGAAATGAATTTAATTAAATTGAAATTGAATTGATTACGTCAAAACTACTGTACGGCTTTTGACAAAAATTTCAACACAGACCCATATTAGGCCATGGAAGAATCGGTTAAATTTTGGAGGTGATGTGGATCTGAATCCAGATTCTGAATCAAGATTTTACTTCATATACGCTTTGAAGGATTATGTCAAAACCACTTCACAGATTCTCACCAAATTTGCATCACAGATTAATATCACTTTGAGGAGATTGGATGACTTTATCAGTGAAATCACCTGCTGGAGTCAGTGGCTGCAAAGAAAACCTGCACATCTCTTGGTCCTTTCTGGAATACTTTGGACAACACTGTATCAGGCCATGGAAGACTCCATTAAATTTTGGAGGTGATCCGGTTCTGGATTAGCGGACATTAGAAATCTCTGCTTGCTCAAGTTTCCAGTGCGTTCAAAAAGTATCAAGAAAGTATAGCGATACTCTGAAAGACCTGAGAAGGCCTTGATTACTGAATCAAGTACAAAAGTATTTTAAAGCATTTGCAGCAGCTGTTTCTCAATGAAATGAACTGTATGCAGTTGTGGATCACAGTGCATGGGACTCAGCATCCATGAGCACTCATTTCCAGGCAGTTTATTCCCACCAGCTTCCTCATCCACAAAAAAGCTGTGAACAGAAGAACTGAGTGAAATGTTGCGAGCAAACAGTTTACATAAAATCTCCACGTGAAAGCAGCTCTATCAGATCTGAGATTCGTAATTCCGTTTTAATTGAGTTGTTCAGAAAGCTGCTTCCTGCTGTCAAGAAACAGTGCGATAGAAATGCAATAATCTCTTCAATGTCACTCGTTGACATGACATGACTGTTGAGGAGCAACAAGGACAGGAGAGAGAGGCGGATAAACAGAGAAAGTGAGTGAGGAGGTTAAGTAAGATGGAAAGATGAAGAGTCCGAGCAGGAGAGGGCAGCGAGTTTGAGCTGTCAGTGTTGATTGACGTTAGAAGTGGACAGTGAGATGGACAGACACTTTAGTGAGGAGGTGTGCAACTTCAAGGATGTGGAGCAACCTCCTTTAACACAGACGCACTCAATTCACAGAGAGGAAATGCGTGTAGGCGTGACGTACATGGATTTGTGTATACGGTGCTGCTAACTTCATGAGCAACAGTTTTGACCCTTCTGCATCCTGGCATCAATCCCTACCGCATCCACTCTTCCAGCGGTCAGAGGGCTTAGCTATGCCCTCTGACCTCACTCCTTCACCAACCACATGTAAGGCTAGCAGGAGGACTTGTCCTTGAGAATCTGGACTCATGTATAATGTGTACCTGATTTACCCCATCCATAGCTTGATATGGCTGAAGAAAGCAGGCAGCATTAGCAGATAAGGTCTTGTGATCATTTGATGACCTTACCTGAAAAACAAAGAACTGCAGGAACATTTGGGACAATTACCGAACAACCCTGATCAAATCCAGTCTGTGTTTGAGTTGTCAACTCAAAGTTAGAATATATGGAGGGTTTAGGTGTACGTTTTTTACACACAAACAACACAAGCTTGAAATTGGTTCAGAAGAAGCTGTACTTCATCAAATACAACACACGCAGTCCTGCCAAAGACTACACATTTTGTGTATCTGGTACAAATTTGACATGACTACACTGTTACACAGTTGTGCCCAAAACTATGCAGACAGACTCAAAGTGTTAACATGAGCAAGCACAGGTGTTTTGGACAGCAGTGCTGCTTTGTGTTTTCCTGTTGCTGGCAGCATGAAGCACGAAGAGCTACACTGAACAAAAATAGAATGCAACACTTTTGTTTTTGTTCACACTTTTCATGAGCTGAACTCAAAGATATAAAACATTTCTATATACACAAAAGGACCTATTTCTCTCAAATAGTTTGTGGCATATCAAGATGCTGATTAGACTGCATGATTATTGCACAGGTGTGGCTTCAGGTGCATTGAGACATGCATGACTTTGATTCATTCACTTGCACACATGTCATTGTGATGATCCCCACCCGCTGTGTTCCCAGCTGGAAGCAGCGTACTTTGTTCCACCGCCTGCCATGCACTCTATGCTGGATGTTGCATATATAAAATAATTATTTTGTCATGAATTAATCATTTTCTCTGCAAGATGTCTGTTGAAAAAAGCCTCTAATTTCTTCTTGAATTGCAGAGGATGGCTCCAGCAGTGCAGTTCGTGTGTGCACTGAATGAGCTGAAGAAAGCATTTGGAGCCATCTAAAAAGGTAAATATTTGTCATGTTTACATTGTCGTGGCTTGGTAAAACAGTTGCATTTTCCTTCCTTCTTGTGTGCAGATGTAAAAGTATGTTTATGACAGATTTAACATCTCGTTATAATCCTTCAGACAAGCTGCGCTCTGATGCGATACACTGACGCGACCACTTGCTCTGTTCACTTCTTCTTTACTCCAGTTGACAAGCTGCATGCCATGTTGGTGAGCAGATTGCACCACATAGCACAACATTTATGCGTGAAGGATTTTTTGAACATTTCAAAATTCTCTTTGCACAATTGCACGTGCTGGCACTCCTCTCACGTGACAGTGTGTGCAGAAATTCTTTGGTTCTGCAAACCGATTGTTGCAGCAGAGTGGTCTTTTTGTGGCCAGCCTAAGGCACACCTGTGCAAAAATAATGGTGTCTAATCAGCATCTTGATATGCCACACCTGTAAGGTGGGATGGATTGTCTAGGCAAAGGAGAAGTGCTCACTAACACAAATTTAGACAGATTTGTGAACAATATTTGAGAGAAATAGGTCTTTTATGTGTATAGAAAATATTTTAGATCTTTGAATTCAGGTCATAAAAAATGGGAGCAAAAACATGTGTTACATTTTTGTTTTTGTTCAGTGTATATTTTGGGCTCCCCCATGTTTTGCTCTGGGCCAGGTTCAGATCTGCATGTACATCACAATAAAATAGTTTTAAGATGAAAGCAGAGATGGAGATTTATTTGAAATGCATTTTTGTGAAATAGTACACCCCCCCTCCCCCAAGCCTAACATTAGTGAGCTAATAAAGCTTAGTCAGCATTAGCTAAACCTTTCCTGAAACTGCCTTACAATACTTTACAATGGTAATGGGTGCATGCTGCATAGAGATAGGTTAGTGCACAATTAATGGATGTCCATGAGTGCAACTGTAAGAATATTTAATGAGTTGAAAGATGGAATGAGACTATGCCATCATTCAACTCAAGCCAACATCTTTCCATTGCATGAACAGAAATCACTGATTGCTTGTTTTATATGACACCTCACATCTTTTGATATTTTATTTAAATTAGACAGGTGTTTCTTCATAGAGGAGAAAGTGGAGAGCAGTGGAACCGAGTAGTTCACGGTTTCCTGAAGGACTTGCTGAGTTGATGATGGAGTTCACTGGTGTGTGGAAAAACATGTCTGCTTTCTTCAATCTCATGAGACATCACTCCAAGAACTTATGCATTCTTCATGTGGCAGTACTTCAACATCTGCTAAAGATGTTGAACACTGCAGCGCAGGATTTGGTTTTGTTGTGTGGGCCGCCAGAAGAGGAGGTACTGCTGGCCCACCACCAGAGGGCGCCCTACCTGAAGGCAGGCTTCAGGCATCAGAGGGTGCAGTCGCCCCCCAGGAGCACCAGGAGCCTGGAGCTGACAGCTGTCATCAATCATCCATCATCACCATCTTCCATAAAAGCCTGGCAGTGACATCACATCCCTGCCGAGAAATCAGCTTACCCGACAGGTAACCATTCTCAGCCGTTTTCTGTGCCGTATGCACATAATTGCTTTTGACCGTTTTGCAGTCGTAACCTTCTGTCACTTACAGCTTGGAGCTGGTTTGTAGGAATTTGGAGGAGTTGATGATTCCACTCCTAAATTTCTTGAGTGTTACAGTAGGCACTGCACGAACTGTGTTTTCCTGCTACCTGGGAGTGGAGGACTTTTCCCTCAGGAAGGAACTGTGAGTTTGCTGACTGTTGTTGGGTGTTCACACACCCACATAACCTGTTTGTGCTTCCTGCCAGCAGTACCCGATCCAACAGCTGGAGGCAGTGGCCTGCTGGGGACTCAGGACTTCAGGACTTGGCGGCTCCAGTGTGTTGCGGGTCTCCGTTGGCAATGGAAATCGTGTGGAGCCTGGCTCTTCTCTGGACAGGCATCTCCTATCCCCGAGCCTGCCCACACGTCACCTGTTGTTCAATTGACTGTTACCATAAAGTTGTATCTGTATTCCGTTGTGCACATTTCACAACATTAAATTATTATCTTTGGCATTTTCATTGTCCGTTCATTTACGCCCCCTGTTGTGGGTCCGTGTCACTACACTTTCCCAACATTATTATGGAAGCATTTTTAGGAGAACCTAATAGGACCTTGCAATCTTGGTGTATTTACTTGTCAAGTGCATTGCATCATCATCGAAATGTAATGGGACAAAACAGATTGGAGAAAAATGCAAGGACAGTACCAAACACTACACACCAGTGAAAATAGCCATGCAATGGGATGAATAATGTGTTCCATGTGACATAGAACCAATAAATTTAATTTATTATTATTATTATTATTATTATTATTATTATTATTATTATTATTATTTCCAGGTTCAGCCCCATGGACAGTGGGGGACATATTTCATTCACAAACCAGCCCACACAGACAGCTGCAGTGGGAGGCATCAGCTCTGTTACTGACAGCCAGCTGCCATAATTACCCATTTATCATCACCCATAAGGATGATGATCAGGTGGGTTGTGGATGAATGTTTTGTGTGTAGTAGGAAGTTCGGATGATTTTCACATCACTCAAAAATAAATGTATCCTTTGCAAAGGGTTGCAAGCTGACTCCAACTGATTGCAACTTTGTGTCTGCATTCATAAATTAAATTGATAGTTTGCAAGATTTGCCAATCTGTGCATGAGAGCACTTGGTTCAAGTCAAACTGGGCCCATTGGGGAAAGGACACTTCACTTTGCAATCTAACAGAGACTGAGGGTCTTGCACACGCAACCTCCATGTGACCCACTGCTTGGTGCAAATCCTTGCAGTCATTCTTCATATAGTGACAAGATTCATTTTCGCATGCTCCCAGATCTGACCTGGCCTCAAAAACCTTAAAAAAAAAGAGAATGTTTAGTGCTGAAACAAACACACAGAGGTTTGTAACTTATGGATACTCAAACTTTCAGTAAGTAACCAAAAAGAAACAAGGATTTTATTTTCTTTCACTAGACTTTGTAAATGCACAAAAATCATTGTTTTTTTTTTGTTTGTTTTTTTGCAATGTAACTTTCAAAATAACAAAACAAAACTTGCACAAACCAACAATTGCCTGTCTCCCACTCTGTCCTTTCATTCATATGCACCTTCTTCTGTTCCAAAAATCACAGCCCTCTGTGAAACCTCTCCTAGCTTCTTTTCATCTCAGCACCATCCTGGCCCTCTATCTATATTCTGTCACCTCCAAGAGGAAATTTCTCCTTCGCTTGTGTTACCTCACTCTTATACTCTTGCGTTTCTTCCCTTTGGTCCTTTATCCCATTTCTCACCTCTCTGCTCTCATCCTCTTGGCTCAATCGCAGCCTTACCTTCACACCCAGCAGGGATTTGATATTCCATTCCTTTTTACTGGTTGCTGTTTCTTCTCTTGGTCTTTTTCCTTTTCTGTTTTTTTTTTTGTTTGTTTGTTTTAATTTTTACACTTTTTCCTCACTTGTAATGCCCTTGTTTTATTGTCCCTCAGGTGCAAGAAAAGGTGTGAGAGAGAAAAACAATAACAACAAGATGCATCTGGCAAAAGGAACCCTGTCAGAGTTCCATTACAGTTCTGCAGATGCGTGTGTGTGTGTGTGTGTGTGTGTGTATGCTGGGAATTATTTTTGCCCTTAAGATAGAAGCCAACCTTTGAAACGGAAAGCTGCCTCTATAAGCATCATCTAAAGTGACTAAAAACTGTTCGGTAAACTATTTCTGCGGCACCGAGTGAGTGGAAACCAGATAAAATGTTTGTGTGCTTTTTAAGCTGAGATGTCATCTGTAGTTTTGCCTCCAGTCAGCTTTAGCTCATAGCTATCAGTGGAGCTTTACATTCAGCACAGACGCTGATGCACAACACATTCCACCACGTCTTTTTCTGCATTTTGGGTTTTCTGCTTTGGAGTAATATTGTGTCTAAGTACATATAAAGTGAGATACAAAACCTTTTTTCCATGATTCAGACAAAGAATTTATGAGATTTTCAAAGTTTATGGCTATATTTCCCCAGAGCCGCACTGCTCTGTGCACCCCTGATCCTTTCAGACAACAGAAACTAAGCAGAGTAGTTCCTAATTGGCTGGGAGACCCTAAATGAACATCGGGAGTCAAATCCATGTGGAACTAGTGATGAGTCACGAAGGACATCTCTTGTAAAACTAATTTCCTGATTGTCACCAAATGTGGCAGGTGTGTTTGGAATACTGACCCCAAGAAGCCGATTGACTCTGGGATCAATTTCTAATTTAATTTTATGTTTATTTAACCAGGTAAGTCCCACTGAGATGTAGACCTCTTTTACAAGGGAGACCTGGACAATTATAAAGTTTCCAAATCACGTAACCTGTATGTCTTAAAATGTGGGAGGAAATCAGAGCACCTGGAGGAAACCCACACAAACATGGAGAGAACATGCAAACTCCCACACAGAAAGGCCACAGGTGGGAATCAGTCCCATGACCTTCTTGCTGTGAGGCAACAGTGCTAATCACTAAGTCACCATGATGCCCAAAACCTCAATGCCACTTGAACATACATAATCTTAAGTGCAATAATGTCTTTCCTAATTGTGTAATTATCACTAGTCTTGGTATATGGGTGAGACATAGTGACCCCAAGAAACTGATTGGCTTTGGGATAAAAAATTCAAAGGTCAATGTCTCTAGAACATACTTTGAAAAAATCTTGAGTGCAATAACTTCTTTCCTAATTGTCCAATTGTCATCAACCTTGGGATGTGGCATAGTGGCCCCAAGAACTGATTCGCTTTGAGGTTGAAAAGTAAAGGTCACTGGAGTGTTCTTTGTGAAAATCGTGTGGGCAAAATACTTATTTTGAACTGCCCAATTGTTACCAAATGTGGTTTACGTGTTCAGTGTATTGACCCATCCAAGAAGAATCATCCAAGAAGCCAGTTGACATTGGGGTTGGGTCAAGTCACTGGAATGTACTTTGTAATAATCTTGTTATCACAGTCAAATCTTTCCTCATTTTCTAATTGTCATCAAACTGTCTGTGTGTGTTAGGCATGGTGGCCCCAAGGAGCCTCTTGATTTATGGGTCAAAGGTCATAATCAGTGAATTATACTTTGCAAAGTCTTCTGCAGAGAAAAGTCACTTGTCAATGGTAAGCTTGTCAACTTTTGCTGAGGACACCATGGGTTTGTGCAGACTGTGCTCTTCTTGTACCAAGAAAGTGCTTCTGTCTATTTCTCAAAATGCAGTTATTTCAAAATAAATATGAAATTTAAAAAAATCCAAATGGTATCTCATGTATGAGGAGTCACTGACTCTCACCATTTTCGGAACCTTGGGATAAGTACAAGCACCGGTGGGAGTCAGGACATCCAGTATTCAGTCACCACACATACTGTAAGTAACATTTTACTGAACATCACTACGGAAATATCTACTACTCACTAAAGTATTTAAGTCTGGGCTTAGACAAACCAGTTTCCTTTCAGATAAAAAAGCAGAACTGTCCTCAGCACCACATAAAGCCACTGCTTCCACATTTTATGAGCCGGTGATTCTTTATTTTCTCATTGCAAAGGCCTGAGAGCAGCACAGTGCACAACCCAACCTACTGTCATTAAATCAAACCTGATTTGTGTGTCAGCCAGAGACAGAAGCTATCTTGTGATATTGTTTTAAACTTTCTGAATAGAATTAGGCCCCAGCAGTGAACTCCAGATAAACCCAGTGTAAGTGCAGAACTGTTTTCTTATCTTTTTGGTATCATTACAGAACTGCTTCCTCCACAGTGAGAGTCTGCTGACAGCAAAAGTATGCCTTCCTTTTCCTCTGGAGGTTGTTGTTCTGTCTCGATGCTGTAATGTGTCTTCATACAGCCTCTCCCTTGCTGTCTCATCCTCTGTCTCCGTCATTGCTGGAGTTTGACCTGAGGATTTTCTGTATGTGGCGTGCTGAGGTTCTGATTGGATTGTGCAGGCCTCCCACCATCATATTGAGCAGAAAGTACAAAGACTGACAGAAGTCAGGTCATCTTTGTGTGTCTGGTCCAAAGGTGTGTTATAGTCAGGATTTTGTGTGTTTGGATATGTGCACAGTTATTATTATTTCACTGTAGTTAAAGGATTGTCCATGTTAAGCAGTGTCATCAGGAATTATTTGTTGGTGGGTTTGTACCCAAAGTCCAATAATGTCACCACTGCTTGGTCAAACTGCCACCAGTACCTGGACCTGGAAAGCATCATCATCATTTTCTAATGCTTTTCCAGGTCCAGGTACTGGTGGCAGTTAACCAAACAGTGGATCCACACTTACCAATCTTCAAACCAAGTCCTCAAACTGTTCCTGGGGGATCCCAAGGCATTCCCCAACAATGAGGAAGTATAATCCCTCCAGAATGTCCTGGGTTTTCACAGGGTCCTTTCACAAGACCTCACCTAAGTGTCACAGCACAATGGTAATACTAATTGTGCAATAGTAGGACAAAGAAAAATGTTAAATGGAAGGCAGGGTAAATACTGACCAAAAGAATGAAAAACAGAGAAATACTGTATAATCTGCTATGAACAGGTGAGGACAAGTGAATCTCCTATTTTGGCCTCAGGTGGCATCTTTAAACAGCAGAATAAAAATAAAGCCAAACACGCTGATCAGTTGCTTGTGGAGCCTTGTTGCTAATTGCTGAGCTCTGGCAGGCCACTGGAGGTCACTCTAGCTTGTTTTACAGGGAGAAACAACAACTAGGTCATACTCAGTGAGGTGACCATCTGCTATGGGCATTTCTATTGAGACAGAACTATGTAACTCACACTAGGAAAGTTGTACTTAACCAAATAAAGCACATTGTACATACATAACTGAACACATAAGATATAGTTCAGAGGTCTAGAAAAACTATATGGACACATAGTAGAGAAGCTTGAATGTTTGATTGGACTGTGGTTGCTTGACGCGAGGACGTTTCGCTTCAAATCGCAGAAGCTTCCTCAGCTAAAATTCTTGCTCTGGTAGTCTGACTTCTGTCTTGACTCTTGTAGAGAAGAATAAACAGAAGCCACAAAAGCTGGAGTTTTAAACCTAACCAGACCCCTCCTACCGAGAGGCAGACTGCTATAGGCTAGTGACTAAACAATAGCTCTAATTAGCACCTACTGTGCTCTAGTTAGCACCCTCTTAATGAAAGGGCAGCTGTCCCTTCTAATGATTGGACGAATGCCTCTCCTGATGGCTCCCTTGACGACTCTCCTGATGACGTGAATGAATCATTACCATGAATAAAAGACTGAAACTGCTTTGACCTGAGTACCCCATTGGTAAAACAGGTCACAAAGCATGTCTCAGACCCCATCCCCGGTTAAGGCTGGGTTTCAACTGTTTTCACATAGAATGCCTCCTTCACCCCTCTCTCAAACCATTTCTTCTCTCTGGCTAAGAATTTAACTTCCTTGTCCTCAAACAGTGGGTTAGTGTCTTTAAGGTGGAGATCAACTGCGGACTGAGTCCACTGGCGCCCTCTCTGCTGTGCTGGTATAGCCTTTGTGTAAAGGTTGCTTAGTCTCACCTATGTAGTGTTTGTTACAGTTTTCTGACATCTGATAGAAGACACTACATTTCCTGTTTGTAACTAGGGATCCTGTCCTTAGGGTGAACTAATTTCTGTCTCAAGGTGTTAACTGGTTTAAGTAACTGGATTTTGTGCTGTCTGAAGATCAATATATGGACACATCTACAACCCCAATTCCATTGAAGTTGGAAGTTGTGTGAAATGTAAATAAAAACAGAATACAATGATTGCAAATCATCTTTAGCCTATATTCAATTGAATACACCACAAAGACAAGATATTTAATGTTCAACTGATAAACGTCATTGTTTTTGTGTAATATTTGCTCATTTTGAAATGGATGCATGCAACACATTTCAAAAAAGTTGGGAAAGGGGCAAAAAAAAAGACTGGGAAAGTTGAATGAATGCTCAAAGACACCTAATTGGAAACAGGTGAGTGTCATGATTGGGTATAAAAGGCCAGTATCTGTGATGGTATGGGGTGTGTTAGACCCATGGCATGGGCAACTTACACATCTGTGAAGACTCCATCAATGCTGGAAGGTACATCCAGGTTTTGGAGCAACACATGCTGCCATCCAAGCAATGTCCTTTTTCAGGGATGTCCCTGCTTATTTCAGCAAGACAATGCCAAGCCACATTCTCTGCATGTGTTACAACAGTGTGGCTTTGTAGTAAAAGAGTCCAGACCTGTCGCCCATTGAAAATGTGTGGCGCATTATGAAGCACAAAATACGACAATGGAGACCACGGACTGTTGAACAACTGAAGTCATACTGAAGAAGAATAGGAAAGAATTCCACCTACAAAGCTTCAACAATTATTTCCTCAGTTTCCCAAATGCTTATTGAGTGTTGTTAGAAGGAAAGGTGATGTAACAAACACAGTGGTAAACATACCACTGTCCCAGCTTTTTTGAAACGTGTTGCAGGCATCCATTTCAAAATGAGAAAATATTGCACAAAAAGAATAAAGTTTATCAGTTTGAACATTAAAATCTTGTCTTTTGGTGTATTCAAATGAATATAGGTTGAAGAGGATTTGCATATCATTGTATTCTGTTTTTATTTACATTTTACACAACGTCCCAACTTTATTGGAATTGGGGTTGTATGCAGATTATTGGAGAAATCTTCAACCAGCAAGACTTCTCGTCTTCAAAACATTCTACTACTCGTCCAAATGACTGTTTCTGGTCTAAATAATAATAGTAAAAACAATAGAGTTTGTCTCTGTGGATGTGCACTGGTGTAAGAGATGGTGTTGGGTGGGGGTTGGTGTAGCCGTGACATAGATCAGAATGGGCAACAGCAACAGGAGTAGGGATCACCAGGGGCTGTCTGTGTTGTGAAAGTGTAGTGACACGGACCCACAACAGGGGACGCAAATGAACGGTCAATAGATGAGCCAAAAAGTAACAATTTAATGTTGTGAAGGTGCACAACGAATATACAGACAATCTCAGAATCTGATAACAGTCAATCCACAAAGGTGACGTGTGGGCAGGCTCGAGGATAGAAGACGTCTGTCCTGAGAAGAGCCGGAACCACACGATTTCCGCTGCCACCGAACCTGGTGAATACTGGAGCCGCCAAGTCCCGAATTCCCAGGTGATCACCGTCCCCAACTGTCGGATCTGGTACTGCTGGCGAAGAGCAAAGACAGTCAAGTGTGGGTGTGTGTACACCCCGTAACAACAACGGTGGGAATGCCACCTCCACCTCTAACACACACTCGTGCAGCGTCTGTGTAACCACTTATCTAAATCTGCAGGCTGAGAAGGTTACTACCTCCATAGAAGTACGATATCTCGGCGATGAGGTGGAGATGACGTCTGGGTTTTATGGAGTGAGATGATGAAGCATGAATGAGTGACAGCTGTCAGGAAATAATGAGTGACAGCTGTCACTCCCGGCTTCAGGCAGGGCGCCCTCTGGTGGTGGGCCAGCAGTACCTCCTCTTCTGGCGGCCCACACAACAGTCTGGGCAGCACAGCAGCCATAAGGCAGATTTCAGGAGCCCAAAAACACTGTGGCAGGCAGCCAAAGATGCACAGAGAGAAAGTCCATTAGGCAACAGCTCAAACAGCAAAACAGAACAGAGTTAACAGTCAGAAAGCATGACCATTTAATATCGACCAAAGAATCTATTAACAGCCTGGCTGGTAGGAGAGTGTTACTCTCAGTTAACCCTATGCAAAATTAGAGTTTGATGAGATGGAATCCTTCCCCATAGGTGCTGTGTGTAATTAATGTGAGACAAGCCAATGACGCAACACATCTAATTATACAGAGAGAGAATAGATGTGTCTTCAGGCTGCACTGAGAAAACTCATGAATAAGACCATTTTATCTCACTGGATGACTGGTCCATAGAAAACAAACTGAAAACAGAATACACAAAGTAATCCTGCATAGTAAATGTTGAGTAACAATTACTCTGCACAGACTACATTTGGTGTTCCATTACATATCACGAACAAACCACTCCCATCATTGTGCTAAGTGTTCAGCGCTAATAAGAGCCATTTGTACTTCAACAGAATTTATTTTTCTTTATATAACTATTTGGACCAAATAAAGTTTCCTCAGAGGAAACTGTGTGCTTTCAGAGAGCAGATGGAATGAGAAGGTACATAAGGCTTTAGAAAATCCACCAGATATGACGGTTTCTTTACATTCAGTGATTTATATATGGGCAGCATGGTGGATTAGTGGTTAGCACTGTTGACTCACAGCAAGAAGGCTATGGGTTCAATTCTCACCTGTGGCCTTTGTGTGGAGTTTGCATGTTCTCCCTGTGTTTGCATGGGTTTCCTCCGGGTGCTCTCAGACCCCATCCCCAGTTAAGGCTGGGTTTCAACTGTTTCACATAGAATGCCTCCTTCACCCCTCTCTCAAACCATTTCTTCTCTCTGGCTAAGAATTTAACTTCCTTGTCCTCAAACATGTGGTTAGTGTCTTTAAGGTGGAGATCAACTGCGGACTGAGGTCCACTGGCACCCTCTCTGCGGTGCTGGTATAGCCTTTTGTGTAAAGGTTGCTTAGTCTCACCTATGTAGTGTTTGTTACAGTTTTCCTGACATCTGATAGAATACACTACATTACTCTGTTTGTAACTAGGGATCCTGTCCTTAGGGTGAACTAATTTCTGTCTCAAGGTGTTAACCGGTTTAAAGTAACTGGGATTTTGTGCTGTCCTGAAGATCAATATATGGACACATCTACAACCCCAATTCCATTGAAGTTGGGAAGTTGTGTGAAATGTAAGTAAAAACAGAATACAATGATTTGCAAATCATCTTTAGCCTATATTCAATTGAATACACCACAAAGACAAGATATTTAATGTTCAAAACTGATAAACTTCATTGTTTTTGTGTAAATATTTGCTCATTTTGAAATGGATGCATGCTCTGGTTTCCTCCCATATTTAAAGACAGGTTAAGTGAAATGGAATCTTTATAATTATCCAGGTCTCCCTTGTAAAAGAAGTCAATCTCAGTGGGACTAACCTGATTAAATAAAGGTTAAATAAAATAAGAAAAGTTGGAGATCGAGTAAGTGAAGTCATTGTCTTGCATGTGGCACAACACTGGCCACCAACAGAATGGCTAAGCGTGCTATTGTTCATATTTGAATTGCAATCCCATCAGCAGTTTTTGTAATGGACAAAATGTTGTCCGATGTGTCAACATATGTGACATCATTGTATGCAGAAGCGCAGTAAAAAATACCGTAAGCTCAGTAAAAAATACCATAACAGTGTTATTGCTGAGCAAGGAACTGACAGATTGGACCCAAAATGCAGAGATAAATGACACAATGACAGCTTATATAGGAAGTGACCAGATTTATTTGCGCAGTGAAGTAGATGAATGCACCTGAGGAACCACATCACTGGAGGACTAAACACCAGGGAGTGGAATACAGCCAGCTACAGACGGCAAGGAATCTTTGACCAGAGACCAAACCCCCGCCAGACCAGAAAATCACTAAGGGCTCTTGGGAAAGGTCCTTAGTCCCCCAGTTGCATCCGGTGTGCAGTTGATCAGCAGCGCAGCACCCTGACATTAGTCTGTGTGTGGGGGTGAATGTGAGGCATTATTGTAAAGTGCTTTGAGATTCTGATTAAGATGGAAAAGCCTTATATAAAAGCATTTCCTTGACCATTTAATCCTCTAGTTACCCCCATTATGCAGTTGAGCATCATGACATTGGTGTGTGTGTGTGTGTGTGTGTGTGTGTGTGTGTGCGTGCGTGTGTGTGTGTGTGTGTGTGTGTGTGTGTCTGCATCAAATGGAAAAGTGCTGTACAAAAATTGTCCATTTACCATTTAAATGTGACAATAATTATTTGCACCAGTTTTATGAATTTGCACTAGTTCCTCAAACTAAATCAAAAGTTTCATTGTGTTTAATTGGCAGCTTTCAAGTGACCTGAATTAACCACTGAGTGATTATTTGACTGCATAAAAAGGGGACAATTGTTTGTTCAAATTTCAGAAAAGAAGAGAGCATCAGAAATGCAATTTTTAAACATAGCTATTCCAAAAGCAAATGTCAGTGATATGAAAATCCCTGTTTCAACAGTTTATTCACAGACCAAATACTTTGTGGATGCTTCCAGGACATGGTCCTGAGATGGTTTTAACAGCAGTGAAAGATGGCCATCCTTGCAAAGTGAAAAGATGCTCCAGGTGCCCACTTGCATGAGCTGTCTCAGGTTTGGACCTGGGCACCACCACGCAGTGTGCTGTGGATTTTCTCATGATTTCAGGCGGGGATAGAAGACAGCTGGAGCAAGGATCACAGAATTCATTCATACGATGCAGAGAGAGATTTATTTACAGCTGAAGCAGACAAACAGGTGCACCTGGAGGAGAGCCCATTGGATACTACATGCAAGCATATCCCACAAAGCCTTCTGACACTACCATCTCAGAGAGCCATCTTAAGACCCCTGCCATAGTTGAAACAAGGCCACGGGCCATAATCAGATGTTTAGTCCTGGACGTAGAGAAGCATAGGATGTTCTATCAACAAAGATAAGCCTGTGCCTGCAGAGATGGAATAGAAACAGCAATTTTCACAGACACAGTGGACGTGCCTAAAGCATCGCACCAACCACCACCCTCCATTCTCCAAAGACAAAACCCTTGGCACTCTCCTGTGGTTTCTATTTATTGCAAGATTAGGCTACAGATGGCTTTCCTTCACCCCCCTCATAATCTGCACCACCTCCCTATGGAAGGCAGCAGCAGAGTTCCTCCAAATGAGAGCAAAAACAACACTTTTTCCTGTTTTTCTTGGAGGTATGTGAGATGTTTTATGGCAGCTGAAGTGCCAATCCCACTACCAACCCCTAAATGATTAACTGTCGGCTGGAGGATCATCTACTGTTCTGGACGCAGAACCATGACTAGGGGTACACACAAAATAAATGCACAACAAATTTAAAGAAATAAGAACAAAATTACATTCTTTAATAAAATACATGAAACCATTTTTTTTTTTAAAAGCACAAGTGTGATGACTATTTCATCCTGCTGGGTGTCATGCCACCCTCCTCACTAGCTCAACCGCTAGTAGGGGAGATGGTTTCTATGCCTTCCGCCCGTCTATGTGGCAGATTGTACTGGGTTAAAGTGTTACCACTACCAGGATCAATGCTGACCCTGACCTGACACAGAACAGTCATGTTTTACCTAACTGCAGAAGATAGATGGTTGTTTTTGAAGTGGGAATGGACTGGATTGCTGCTTGGATTTTTGCCATCCAGGACCCAAGGCGGATCTGTGGTGTTGTGGATGTATGCTCACAGACTTGACTTGACTTGTGTGAGAAGAAACTGTGAGTGAAAGTGTGTAAAATGTGTTGGTGGTTGAGGTAAAACACAAAACAAGACATATGAAGAGTTCTAGGTTGTCCTGGATCAACCTGGATTGACGGTTTCAGCCTGTACCATACAAATGCACAGTAAACCAAGTGTAGCCCCCATGAAACCAAAGCGGAGATCTTTGGGAACACAGTGCATCAATTTGTTTATAGGCAACAAAGTGAACCCCATGAAGAAAATAACATCCTACCAACAGAAGTCTCAAAGCATATGATAGTAAAATCTGTTGATCAGTCTCAGAACAATGTTTCTGAGGTGAAGTTTTCTGGTCTTTCAGCAGAACAACCCAAGTTACACTTCCAACAGCACAAAAGAATGACTGAAAAGGAAAGGATGGCTGATTTTAAAGTGGCCAACAGTTACTGCTGACCTCAGTCACATTGAAAAAAAAAATAAAAAATTGGAGAGCTGTACTCTGCCGTTGCAAAAAGGGAAATTTAAAAGTGCTTGACTGCAGATCAACAGAAGAGTGGTTGAAACTACCAGCAGACACATAAGAAGCTTTGAGGCATAACCTTTAGAAGCTGCCATTGTGGCAAACATTTCTGTAACTAAATGTTAATGAAAGGCACTAGTAATGATGTTATGGCTGTACTTTATATTTGCATCTACAACATGAAAACTTTTGTTGTTGTTGGAATAACTGTGGGCATTTTAGTAAATGCTCTAACTTTACAACATTGGTTCTTTTGTATTTATTTATTTAATGCTAAAGATATTCTGAATTCCATACTTGTAAATCAGGCTTGCTCAAAATTTTCACCAGGGCCTTAATCTCTCCAGACTCACCAGTTGTGCAGGTTTTGATGGAAAATAATTACAGAAATTCTATTGGGAAACAAGTTTTCCTCCATTTTCTGTTGACCAAATTTGGTGACCAACTGCACAAACAAACCAAATCCAATATGGTGTACAATAAGGGTCATCAATCCTGCTCCATCAGATCATATTCCCTGTGTGTCAGTCTTGTCAATTTTCCATCTCCACTCTTGGCTTTATAGTGGAGTAGAGCAGAGAAGGATATTCTTTCACCAAAACATATCAAATATAGGCTTGCATCTCGGATGTACTTTCTGGCAATTTGTCGCTAAACTTTCATGTGTTCTCTTTTTAAGAAAATCCTTCTTTACCCCACATCATCATGAAGCTGTATAAGTGGTGATACAAAATGCAAAGCTTGCAGTGTGCACAATTTATCCAATCACAGCCAAAGAAGCTTATAACTTCTTCTGGGTTGTCTGTGTGTCTTGGTGGAGTTTCCTCACTTTTCTTCTTCTTGCACAGTCACTCAGTTTTTTTAACTGTCTACTCCATACAGATTTACTGTAGGCATGCCATACTGTTTGTATTTCTTTGTAATTGATGTAAATAAGGTCCAAGGCATATTCAGTCGCTGCTTCACCATCAGAGAGCCTCGTCCACAACTACCAAAAAAGACTAGAAGCTTTCATTGATGTCAAAGATACATGGTATTAAGGATGGGAGTATGTAAACTTTTGATCAGGATCATTTGGGTAGTTTCTATTCTCATTATGATTTAAAGAGAGTAAACACAGGTGTTTGACAAATGGCTTCACACAACCACTAACCTGGAGTGAAACAAAAAGTTTTTGTGTAATCAAATCAAATCAAATCAATTTTATTTATATAGCACCAAATCACAACAAACAATTACCCCAAGGTGCTTTATATTGTAAGGCAAAAGCCATACAATAATTACAGAAAAACCCCAACGGTCAAAACGACCCCCTATGAGCAAGCAATTGGCGACAGTGGGAAGGGAAACTCCCTTTTAACAGGAAGAAACCTCCAGCAGAACCAGGCTCAGGGAGGGCAGTCTTCTGCTGGGACTGGTTGGGGCTGAGGGGAGAGAATCAGGAAAAAGACATGCTGTGGAAAAGAGCAGAGATCAATCACCAATGATTAAAAGCAGAGTGGTGCATACAGAGCAAAAAGAGGTGAATAAAAAGAAACACTGGGTGCATCATGGGAAACCCCCCAGCAGTCTAAGTCTATAGCAGCATAAGGGATGGTTCAGGGTCACCTGATCCAGCCCTAACTATAAGCTTTTCAAAAAGGAAAGTTTTAAGCTTAGTCTTAAAAGTAGAGAGGGTGTCTGTCTCCCTAATCCGAATTGGGAGCTGGTTCCACAGGCGAGGAGCCTGAAAGCTGAAGGCTCTGCCTCCCATTCTACTCTTACAAACCCTAGGAACTACAAGTAAGCCTGCAGTCTGAGAGCGAAGCACTCTATTGGGGTGATATGGTACTATGAGGTCCCTAAGATAAGATGGGACCTGATTATTCAAAACCATATAAGTAAGAAGAAGAATTTTAAATTCTATTCTGCAATTAACAGGGAGCCAATGAGGAGAAGCCAATATGGGTGAAATATGCTCTCTCCTTCTAGTCCCTGACAGTACTCTAGCTGCAGCATTTTGAATTAACTGAAGGCTTTTCAGGGAACTTTTAGGACAACCTGATAATAATGAATTACAGTACTCCAGCTTAGAAGAAATAAATGCATGAATTAGCTTTTCAGCATCACTCTGAGACAAGACATTTCTAATTTTAGAGATATTGTGCAAATGCAAAAAAACAGTCCTACATATATGCTTAATATGCGCATTGAAGGACATATCCTGATAAGAATGACTCCAAGATTTCTCACAGTATTACTAGAGGTCAGGGTAATGCCATCCAGAGTAAGGATCTGGTTAGAGACCATGTTTCTAAGATTTGTGGGGCCAAGTACAATAACTTCAGTTTTATCTGAATTTAAAAGCAGGAAATTAGAGGTCATCCATGTCTTTATGTCTGAAAGACATTCCTGCAGTTTAACTAATTGGTGTGTGTCCTCTGGCTTCATGGATAGATAAAGCTGGGCATCATCTGCATAACAATAAAAATTTAAGCAATGCTTTCTAATAATACTGCCTAAGGGAAGCATGTATAAAGTGAATAAAATAGGTCCTAGCACAGAACCTTGTGGAACTCCATAATTAACCTTAATCCGTGAAGAAGACTCCCCATTTACATGAACAAATTGTAATATATTAGATAAATATGATTCAAACCACCGCAGCGCAGTGCCTTTAATACCTATGGCATGCTCTAATCTCTGTAATAAACTTTTATGGTCAACAGTATCAAAAGCTGCACTGAGGTCTAACAGGACAAGCACAGAGATGAGTCCACTGTCTGAGGCCATAAGAAGATTATTTGTAACCTTCACTAATGCTGTTTCTGTACTATGATGAATTCTGAAACCTGACTGAAACTCTTCAAATAGACCATTCCTCTGCAGATGATCAGTTAGCTGTTTTACAACTACCCTTTCAAGAATTTTTGAGAGAAAAGGAAGGTTGGAGATTGGCCTATAATTAGCTAAGATAGCTGGGTCAAGTGATGGCTTTTTAAGTAATGGTTTAATTACTGCCACCTTAAAAGCCTGTGGTACATACCCAACTAATAAAGATAGATTGATCATATTTAAGATCGAAGCATTAATTAACGGTAGGGCTTCCTTGAGCAGCCTGGTAGGAATGTGGTCTAATAGACATGTTGATGGTTTGGAGGAAGTGACTAATGAATGTAACTCAGACAGAACAATCGGAGAGAAAGAGTCTAACCAAATACCAGCATTACTGAAAGCAGCCGAACATAAAGATACGAGGTCTGCAAGACAAATAATGTTCCTTTTTATTTTTTCAAAAACTTTATGGATTCGAATCACGTGCGATTACATCAGCCAACCTTGAACCCTCGTGCGCATGCGTGAGTTTTGTCACGCCTGTCGGTTACGTCATTCGCCTGTGGGCAGGCTTTGAGTGAGGAGTGATCCACCCCTCCCGTCGGAATCCCTTTGTCTGACAACTTCCTGAGAGACTGGCGCTTTGCTTTATCAAGATTTTTTCAGAACCTGTGAGGCAGATCGAAGTGGACACCATTCGAGAAATTCAGCTGTTTTTCGGTAAAAATTTTAACGGTTGATGAGAGATTATGGAGTCTTACTGTCACTTTAAGGACTTCCCATGGAGCGGGACGTCAGACCGCGCTCTGAGGCGCCGTTGTCAGCCTGTTTTGAGCTGAAAACCTCCACATGTAAGCCTCTGTTGACCCAGGACGTTGTGAGAGAACAGAGAAGTTTCAGAAGAGTTCGGGATCAGCAGTTTATCTGGACATTCCACTGTTAAAGGAGATTTTGTAATGAAAGACGTGCGAACAGATTGGCGCGTCGGCATAGGTATATATATATATATGGTTGTTGTCATCACTCACAGATGCTGTTTAATGTCCTTCCATGGACTTATGTTCTCCTTTTTTTTCTGTTGTGGTCCTGATTTAGAAAGAAAAAAAAAAGTGGGGAAAAAGATAATACCAGCTGCCATGGATAGGTGTGTCCAGCCCACTGACCACACGTAAACGCTGGTCAGCAGTTGACCAGTGGCTGTCGGACTTCCTCTACCGCTTCCACAATTGCACTGTGGGGCTTTGCAATGCCGAGGCAGTTTTGCCTTGCCACCATCAAACTGTTCAAAATTCAAGCCACACACAAGAGACACCTAGCACTCATGCAAGGGGTTGGCGCCACTCAACGACAGTCCCACAAAATTTCACAATTTCCTTGCAAATGATTGTCACAAGCAGTCACAGCCCAGTAGGATAGGACCCTAAGTAACAGCTTATATGACACATCTTTCCACCAGTACCAGGGTCCTGGACATTCTTGTCTTCCTGCTTGGTTGTGAGACCAGGAACCTATAAAGCCATGACTAGATTCCCATTTCAGCCAGTAATTTTTGTGCAATATTGTGTTTGGGTTTCTTGATTTGTGCACCTATTCACAGTGACGACGTGGCATAGACAAGAAGAGTTTGGGTTTACATTTGTCAAGAGTGTTAAGCTGTCAGAGATCAAAGTTGTGCTGCCACTCAAACATCACCTCAGCAAACCACTTTTATGACACCACAACAAGGAATTCCCATTATGTTTCCTTGATAGCTTCTTTTGTCTACTCTTCCCTTTTTCATCAGGAGAAAAAAATTGACGGAGACAAGAAAGGAAATAAAGAAAGGGGAGCTCGTTGCAGCTTAGGGGATTGCTGTCTTTTTTTGAGGTTTCTCCCTCTCTTGATTTTTAAATCCCTCATGCTTGCCCTTCCCAGCCCCTTTCTTGTTAGCTGGACAGGCTTTGTATTACTGACAAATCAATGTATGTGTGTGTCTTTTTGGCAAAGTGTGTACCGGTGTTAACAAAGAACAAAAAATCTGCATGGACATACACAGTGTGGCGCGTGTGTGCACTGCGAATCATTTCCCCAAACTGGACTTGATAGTTTCTCTCACTCAGAATGCAATCAGGGACTTTGCAGCTTCTCTGTCTTTCAATCACCACCACCCCCCCACCCCCATCACTGATGTAATTTGTCATTAGCGGAGCGCAGAAACTTTTAATTGAGTCTCAATTGTCTGGGAGCGGGCGACAATGCCTCTCTTATCTCACTTGACCATTTTTTGTTTGCTTTGCTTTTGTTTCATTCTTAAGCAGAACCTTTGTTTTTCACTGCATTTGAATATCCCTTTGTAAGAGTGTATACGTGTGATTCCACTTGGGTTCAGAGATGACAGCTGGAATCGCTGGCTACTTGTCCTGTGTTGAACCCTCAAATTAATTTCACCATTAAAGCGGGATCTCAAGGTGAAGCAGATAGCCTGGCAGAAAGGTCAGTCCTCTGTGTTTATGTATATTCAACAAAATTTTAATTAAGCAACACTTATTAAAAATTCACATAGTGTGGTGGCTGCTCAAGAGGGATGACTGTGGTGCAGAATGGCATAAAACAGTCATTGTTCAAAGCCATCAGAGTAATAAGTAATTACTGTCAACCTCAGTCATGATGTGCTTTAAAAAGAAAGCAGATTGTGCAGCAGCATCAGATATATCAATGAAAGAAAGTTACAAATTTTCAAAGAAAAAGTAAGATGATGCAAGGTTAAGCATCGCATTTCATTTTTCTTTGTGTGTTCTGAAATTTAGTTTCACACGTGGGAACATTACACCATAAATCAGTCGAAGCATGTGCCCGTATTTCTGCTGAGTTTCGGTGCTGTGGGCAGAGCTCAGCTTTGAAACATGTCACACACTTACCCTGCAATTAAGATCATAATTAACTTTGCCAATTTTGTTTAGTTATCTTGCCACGCTGGCTAACCCTAAAGCTTTTAAAAATGATGAGTCCGTCTGAATGACGGGGCAACCAACGGTGGCAGCAGCAAACTTACTTTCAAATAATTTACTGCAGAGGCCTTTGATTGTCATCGTTTGTATCTGGTTGAAGGACGCGACTGGCCTGCTGAATGGTTTCGCAATCAAGTTATATGAAGTTACAAACTTCAATTTATGGCTGCAACCCAGCAGTGCATCCATAAAGTTTTCAAAGCACTTCACTCTCAGGATTTGATGCCACTTCACCCAGAAATCTTTTAAATTCATTTTCTCTCATCAGCACTCGATGAAATGTCACCGTGACATTTCTGATCCATTCGTTTGGACATTATATGGCAGTGTTTCTGCACTTTGTTTGGAGTGCAAGTGTGGTGAAGTCATCTAACTGCTGACAGTTTTGTAAGAATGAGGTTTGAAAGTCCCCCAAACGCAAAATGAGATTTAATGAATGTTGCACTGAGAAGCTTCCATCTGGACAGATTTGCAGTAATGATTAGTCAAGCATGCTCTTGGCACAATGTCAATGACCCAATTGAAATGTGGATTATTTATCTTTTTATTTATTTTTTTTATGACAACCCTTAGGGCCCCTTCACACGTAACATGACATTGGGCAAAAGAAGCAGAAACCAGAAGAAAATCTGCAAACAAAAAAACAAAATGGAAAATGGAGAACCACAAAACATTCCACCTACTCTTGGAAGGGCCAAGAGTACAAGCATGCACGGACAAGCATGCACGATACAGTGGCAACACAGTATAATATTTAATCCCTCTTATCAAGCAGACAAGACAAGTATGAACCTTCTGTTCCTCTGTAGATGGCCCATGGTCATAGACGTACAGTCATGAACTGGTATAAATGAAGCAGTGCGCTCATATGTCCACATCTGCTGGCCCGCATGTCCGTCCGGCCGGTCCCTCGCATGTGTCCAGTGAGCGATGCGCCAAAGGATGACACATCATGTGGACCATAGCTCACGTGGGTGACATGGCATTCAGATCGCCAGATGAGTGTACAGATGATTAAATGGCCCTTTTCACATGCCAATGTGCACGCTGTGCAGCCGCTCCAACCTGTGGCAAAGGCGATATATGTTTTATGTATTTCCACATGAGGACAGCAAGCACACACATGCGCCTCACAATGTAGAGTTGTAATGTCATGTCCTTCAAAACATGGTACATGTTCTCCAGCTGTGATTCGTGGGTCCAGAGATCTCAACAGCTGCTGCTGTTTTTTGCGGCCACACCCACCTGTTGGATCAGCACACAGAACAAAGTGTCACTTTCTGTTTCTGTTGTCTGTGATTATTTATTTGACTTATCTGTTATGTAATTGTGTATGCAGTTCTTGTAGTAATTATTTATACACCTGTCCTGACTGTGTTCTCTGTGTTTTTAATGTAACACATTGTGTGCACCGAGCCATCATTTCCAGCTGTCACTGTGTGGCTGGGCGGTGATCAGCTGAGAGGCACCTTGCCATACTGTGTTCGCTCAGACGTGGCTGGCTAGTCCCCATGTGATTTTGTCTATACACATATATTCAGCATGTCATGCAAGTGTGCCCCCCCCCCCCCCCCCCCCCACACACACACACACCACATGTGTTGGGGATAGCTGACACACTGGCATGCTAGGTGTTGGGGGAGCATGATACACACGCACATCACATATGTTGGGGGTAGTTCGGCACAGCCACACCCATGTGTGTTGCTTGGTGACGCCACACTTGTGGGGCACTTTGACAATTTTCACAAACAGCTCGAATGTGGTCATCTGCTCTCTACTTTCGTGCAAGGAGCGCAAATAGCCCCACCTTTTCTAAGCGTCCAGCGAACAGTGTTGGATGTTTGTGTGTGGCACCTAGAATTTGGACCTGCCGAGAGGAGGGTCAAATGGGCACTCGCAGGGCACTCTCTGTCTTCAGGCCGCTGGTGTGCCCAAATGGTTGTAGCAACAGCTGTACAAGGCATTTGAGGTGGCTCCGAATTATCATGAGTGGTATTTGACTCCTTCTTTGTGCACCATTCTGCCTCAGTCATGTTATGTGTGAAGGGGTCCTTATATTTAACTTCTGGGTTTTATGCTATGAGTTATTTTAAAGTCCATCATAACATAGAAGGCTTGTGTGTGGTGTTTAGAGGCATGTGTAGCATTCACCACCCAACTCACCAATATAGAATAGAATAGTCCTTACTGTTTGTTTGTTTGTTTTATTCATTTAGAGCAGGTTAATACAAATGAAAAATAATATATATATCCAGTACATATGCAATAAATTTACCATTTAGCTCAAAAAGGAGTGGGAAGAAGAAAACTTATTAAATCCCACCCCCATCATTCATTTTAACACAAAATAAATAATTACAATGACTTCCTTGTCAGTTCAACTGAAAACAAAAACAGCAATTTATACATATTCAAGGTTATTGTTAGCAACAAAGAGGTAGATACCAGCAATGGTAAGGACAAAAAAACCAAAATGGTAATAACAAAATATAGAACACACCAACAATGGTAAGAAATGCACAGGTAGAGTAAAGCACATACCAACAATGGTAAGGAATCATAAGGTACAGCACAACACTGATAAATAACAGTACATTCAATTCTATTCTCTCTGTATACAGACCAAAACGCATCTTTATATAAGTACTTGAATTTGTGAATGTTTGGGCAGAGCTTTTGCTGTAAATCCAGAGCATTCCACAATTTCACCCCACAAACTGTCACACAAAAACTTTTTTGAATAGTTCTATTAGGCAGAACAAAATCTCCATAGCCTCTCAAATTATGAATGTTCTCTTTAAGAGCAAAACATTTTTGCAAGTTGTTTGGTAGTTGATTATTAAAAGCTTTAAAGAGCAAGATGAGTGTATTATATTTTACAAGGTCATACAATTTTAATAACTTGGACTGAATAAAGAGATCATGAGTATGTTCTAAGTAGCCAACTTTGTAAATGATTCGCACTGCCCTTTTTTGCAGTAAAAATAATGGATTTAATGAGCATTTGAAATTGTTGCCCCATGCTTCAACACAGTATGTAAAGTAGGGGAGCACCAAGGAACAGTGTAACATACGCAGTGCGTTATGATCAAGATATTGTTTAACTTTATTTATAATTGAGAGGCTCTTGGCAATTTTGTTTTTTATATGACTGATGTGAACTTTCCATGATAATTTACTATCCATAATTAGACCTAGGAATTTATTCTCAAATACGTTTTCAATTTGTACACCATTAATAATAACTTGAAAGTATGGATTGCTTTTGTGATTACAAAAAGTCATTACTTTTGTTTTGTTTAGATTTAAAATTAATTGGTTTGTATCCGTGGTGGTGGCCAAGTGGTTAATGCGCTTGGTTTCAGTTCGGAAGGTTCTGGGTTCAAATCCCACCCCTGCCACATTTCTCCATGTAATGTGGAGTTGCGTCAGGAAGGGCATCCGGCGTAAAACCTGTGCCAAATCAACATGCAGATCCACCTTGGATTTGCTGTGGCGACCCCGAGTGCAAACAAGGGAGCAGCCGAAGGGACTTACTTTTGTTTGTATCCATCCATTTTTTTTTTTTTTTTTTTTAGTTTATTCATTTCCACATTCACCGTATCCATAAGCTCATTGTAATCTGAGCTACTATAAAAATATTGGTGTCATCAGCAAAGATAATTAATTTTAATGACTGTGATACATTAAATATGTCATTTATGTACATATTGAACAGGATTGGACCTAATACTGACCCCTGGGGGACACCACAGGTAATGCTAAGAAGTTCAGATGAATATTCACCCATCTTCACAAACTGTACTCTTCCAGTTAGGTAGTTTCTGATCCAGTTCCCAGCTAATCCTCTGATCCCGTAATTCTCTAATTTGCTATTTAAATAGAGTGATTGATTGTGTCAAACGTTTTTTTTTTAATTAATAAAGATACCTACAGCAAGCTTATTTTGATCCAGTGCATTTGTTATGCCTTCTACTGCGTCAACTATTGCCATAGAGGTGGTTCTATTTGGCCTAAAGCCATACTGGCTTTCATTTATTAATTGATGTTTGCTGATGAAGCTTTCAAGTCTAGTGGAGAATAATTTTTCCATTATTTTTGAGAACTGAGGAAGCAGTGAGATTGGTCTGTAATTGGTGAAACTGTATTTATTCCCACTTTTGAATAGTGGTAATACTTTTGCTATTTTCATTTTACTTGGGAAACAACCGGACTGGAATGATAAGTTGCAAACATGGGTGAAAGGAGTTACAATATAATCAATAACACACTTAACAAGTGACATGTCAATGCCATGACAATCAGTGGAATATTTACTTGTACAATTGAGAAAGAACTATCCTTTTGATTTCTTGTTCATTGGTTGAGGAGAGAAACATTGAGTGAGTATTCTTAATCGTTGTTGCATTAAATTGACTTTTAGGTTGGTCTGGAATCTCAGCAGACAGCTCTGGACCAATATTCACAAAGAACTGGTTAAATTTGTTAACTATATTGATCATGCAGTGATTGTCACCACTGATGTTATCAAAATGATTGGGATATTCTGATTTTGTTGATCCTTGTTTAATAATATCATTCAGTATGTCCCATGTTTTGTTTGTGTTTGATTTATTATCAAATAGTTTTTGTTTAAAATACAGCTGTTTAGCAGTTCTAATTATATCTGTTAATTTATTTTTGTAAATTTTCTATCTTTAGTTCTAAGCTTAATGAACATTTTGTACAGATTTTGCTTTTTTACATGCATTCAATATGCCTTTTGTAAGCCAAGGACTATTTATAGATTTTTTCTTTATACAATATTCTTTAACTGGACAATAATTATTATACAGGGAGACAAACGTATGCAGGAAATTGTCATATGCTGTATCAACATCTGTTTCAGAAATGACTGAGCTCCAATCCTGTTCTTTCAAACTGTTGATAAAAGCATTAATGGTTTCATCAGTTCTTATTTGTTTGTAAGTAATCTTCGTTTCCTCATAGCTTTTCTTAAATTCGCAGTCACACAGAGTAAACACGGGCAAGTGATCTGTGATGTCACATATTATTAAACCACTTGTTGCAGGAACACCCATATTATTGGTAAAAATATTATCTGTTAATATAGCACTGTGTGAGGTTATTATCCTGCTTGGTGTGGTTATTGTAGGGAAAAGAGACAAACTGGACATTGTATCAAAAAAATCTAAAAGGAAAATTAAATTTAAGCAAAAACTCTTTGATAGAGCTGGAATTGCTGTACATACTTCTACTATTAAAGTGTATTATGGACATTTTCCCCTCAGAATTTATATTATTGTTAAATTGATCTTGTGTGAAATAGTTACAGTCACTAACCAAGGTAGAAAGACAATTATTATCAGGGTCTATTTCAGGTTGATCAAGTATGCTGTCCTCCATGTAATTAAACGTTTCCAGTTCCGTTTGTTTGTGTTGGAGAATAGTCTGTAATATACTCAAATCCTTGCTGTTTGGTGATGAAGGCATATTTGAAGCTGTCATATTATTCAAAAAGTCGCAGGACAATGTTAGATTTGTATTACCTTATCAGCAGTGGTGGGCACACTTCCGATAATCCGATAACAGATAATTATCAAGGATAATGTTTTCAGTATCGGATTATCTTTTTAGATAACTTTAAAAAAACATTACTGGACCAATTATTTTCCGATTAATTTTTATCTGATGACTTTTAAACAGATAAACAAAACTGAACAGTGACAAAAATTTTTAAAATTAGTTCAGCACCCACCTGTTAAAAGTTTTGTAACAGACGCATAGTTATAACCTTTGCAAACAGAAGAGAACTGCTTGCTAAAAAGCATCTTAATCCTCTGCAAACAAAGGAAAAACAACCCCAAAAGGAAAAAAAACATTTCCTTTAACACCATACCGATATGCCCGCAATATGACCTAAGTCATCCAGAGGCATACATTTTTTAACTTATGGTTCAAATTTTAACCAAACTAATTTTGGACAAGTTATTTAAAATTACTGTCATGTCTGAAGTTTCATAAAGTAAAAATATCAGATATACGAGGTCTATTAGAAAAGTATCCGACCTTATTATTTTTTTCAAAAACCATATGGATTTGAATCACGTGTGATTACATCAGACATGCTTGAACCCTTGTGGGCATGCGAGAGTTTTTTCACACCTGTCGGTTACGTCATTCGCCTCTGGGCAGTCTTTGAGTGAGGAGTCGCCCACCCTCTCGTCGATTTTTTCATTGTTTAAGAATGGCTCAGAGACTGCTGCTTTGTTTGATCAAAATTTTTTCAAAACTGTAAGGCACAACTGAGTGGACACCATTCGATAAATTCAGCTGGTTTTCGGTAAAAATTTTAACGGCTGATGAGAGATTTTGGTCTGGTAGTGTCGCCGTAAGGACGGCCCACGGCGCCTGACGGCGATCTGAACTTCGAGGCGTCTCGCCGTTTCAAGTTGAAAACTTCCACATTTCAGGCTCTGTTGACCCAGTAAGTCGTCAGAGAACAGAGAAGTTTCAGAAGAAGTCGGCATGAGGAGTATATTCGGACATTCCATTGTTAACGGACATTTTGTAATGAAAGAACGTGCGGGCAGAGTCGCATGTCGGGCCGGACCCGACCGCGGGGGGTCGCGACAGGAAAAACACCTCCGTTGGAAACCTTAACGGGGCAAGTGGAACATGCCCAAGCTGTTAAACAATTTCTCAGTTACTCACTTGTTGAAAGCCATCAAAAGCCGCCTGAATTTTACAAATGGTTTTCAACACGGAGGTGGTTTTTCCTGTCGCGGCGCACACAGATTTGCCGAGTCGTCACGGAAACGACTTGGCGAATTTGCGCGCACGTCTTTCATTAAAAAAATGTCCTTAAACAGTGGAATGTCCGCATAAAGTCCTCATGCCGGCCTCTTCTGAATCTTCTCTGTTCTCTCACGACGTCCTGGGTGAATTAAGCCTTAAATTAGGATGTTTTCAGGTCGAAACAGGCCGACGACAGCGCCTGGAAGCACTGCACGACGTCCCGCTCTGTGGGAAGTCCTTACAGCGACAGAAACACCCCATAATCTCTCATCAGCCGTTAAACTTTTCACCGAAAACCATCTTAATTTCTCGAATAGTGTCCACTTGGATATTCCTCACAGGTCCAGAAAAAATGTTGATAAAGCAACGCGCGCCGTCTCGAGCAGCGTGTGAAACAAAGGAATTCAGCCGAGAGGGTGGGACCACATCTCACTCAAGGCCTGCCCACAGGGAAATGACATCACCGACACATGTGAAAAAACTCACGCATGCACACAAGGGTTCAAGCATGATTGGTGTAATCGCATGTCATTCAAATCCATATAGTTAAAAAAAATAATAAAAGGGTCGTTTATTATCTAATAGACCTCGTATGTTTTAGTTTTAAAGTAATGTGCTAATTTTTAAGGTTTTGTGAGCACATGCTCTGCCCCGCAGTGCATTATGGGTAGGATGATGTAATCTCAGTACGTCACAACAGGACAAATCAGACACTCTGTTCAGGCTCCACAGACAACAGCATTAAACTCTAGTGCCTAAAACTCTCTTGAATATATTCTCTGCGTTTATAGACGTTGATTTTTGAATTGCGTTTGTTAAATTCCACGCATTTTAAATGTGAGCAGACAGGGATTATCTAGAATTTGTTTTGAAAGCCTCTACTGCCATCTAGCATCTACTGGCCAGTAGTTTTCATGGCAGTGTCTGGGAACCAGTAGATGGCAGTGTTCTATTTATTTTGACCCCGGTTATGTCAGATGATTGTCAAATCAACTTTTTTGCTTTGCAAATGGCTTCTTTTTTTTTTTTACAAATGAAGTTTAAAAACAAAGCAAGTGCAAAATAATAATAATAATAATAATAATAATAATAACATTATTACAAGACAGCTCTGCAGTGTTTACACAGGCACAGTGCGAACGGTTGGATGCTGCTTGTAGCTTTCAGCAGCAGGATAACCTCAGCCACAATAATATATTAAACAGGTTTGATTCGCATTCGACCATACGATCGGCGATCAGGAGGTGGTCGTCAGATGTTGACCGCAGCTTGATACTCCATGAACACTACACGATGCAGGCCGCACGATTAACCTGAAACTTGGTCCAAAAAATTCCTGCATGAAAAATCATCTCGCACACTGTAAACATCAAATGAATGTTGTAAAGAGAGAATGTGGAGAGAATGTGCGCAAACATGCGCACATTCTCTCCACATGCAAAAAAATTTGTGATGACACTTCCAAGGCTCCGTAAAAATGCCTGTTTTTACAAATAAAAAAAATGGAATATTTTACAAAAGCACATTTAAAACACCAACACACGACAGATGTCACATTAACGTGTTGGTTTACATAATGAATGACTGAACCAATCAGTGTTTAGCAGAGGCACGTTTACCCAGAATCCGTTGCGATCTGTCTCTTTGTTACAAAACATCAGAATTAGTGCATTATTCAACATTAAAAGATATATGTTATATTTTAACTTTGTACAAATGACAGAATTGACATTAATGGAGTTATTCTATTGGTATTAATGTTATTTATAAATCAACACCATAACTCAATATGACTTTATGTTTCAAGACCTCCGCATGACCGGAGTTTTGTCATTGCTAGAGAGCTGGCTTTATGGCTGCTCTCAGAGTGCCTCTGTGTTGGGAAGGCTGTAATAAACAAGAGCTTCCAGCAGGGGTCAAATGTTGAAAGAAAAAAGTGTGGTCTTATTGTTGGGTCTGTTGTTATTTTTAATATTATTAGAAGCTATTAAATTTGTTTTACTAGTAGTTGTAAATGTGCCAGAGATAATATTGGAATTTATCTGTTATCGGTTATCTGTAACTTCTGATACATTTTTGAGTGGTTTATTGTTTTATCTTTATCGAAGATAACTTTTCAGTTATCTGATTATCTGTTATTGAAGTTAATTTTTTGGTTATCTGTGCCCACCACTGCTTATCAGCACCATTGCCAGATGTATTTGTCAGAATCCTCCATCTTCCTCACCACCAACACTCTGGCTTCCTCAGAGTTCCCGTTCAGTTTTATGAAGATCTTACAGTTGGAAACCCACGTGTTGTATCTTTTTAAGTTTTTTGAGTTGTCTAGCCTTTCTAGCAATATCAGCATTCCTTTTTGTTAAATGTTCATTGATGAAGACATTAGTTCATTTCAGTTTGCGACCTTGTTTTAACAGTGTGACTTTGTTTTTTCCAATTGGCAAACCTCAGAATGACAGCTGCCGGTCTTCTCATTATTCCTGGAGGGCAGCGGGTGATAGGCTTCGATGTGCGCCAGGTCCATCTCTATTCCCTTCTCCTGGAGGAACGATGCCACCTGTTGCTCCACTGACTGCGACTCCTCCTCGCTGGGCAGCCCGCCGATAGCGTCGGCAGCCACCACTTGTGCATATGAGCGTGGCTTGATTTTAATCCCAGTGATGTTCAGGTCATTCATGCGAGTATATTGCTCTAACTCGTCCACACGCCACTCCAAATCCTCAATGCACCGATCCTTCTCAGCGCTCTGAATATGTAACAAGGTCACCTGTTCCAACAGAGACAGAAGCTTGGTTTGTTATTCTCTGACAGCAGTCATTTCCTCCCGGTCAAAAGTCGAGGGAAGCTTTTATGTCCTCAAACTCCTCCGGTGACGGGCCTTTTTTTGGTGGCATTTGACGTGTAGCCACGACAAAGTAACACTATATATATATATATATATACGAGGTCTATTAGAAAATAACCGGCAGTTTTATAAAAAAAAAAAAAAACTATATGATTTGAATCACGTGTGATTACACCAGACATGCTTGAACCCTTGTGCGCATGCGTGAGTTTTTTCACGCGTGTCGGTGACGTCATTCGCCTGTGGGCAGGCTTTGAGTGAGCACTGGTCTAGCCCTCTCGGCTGAAATCTTTTGTCTGAGACGCTGCTGGAGACGGCGCGCGTTGCTTTATCAAATTTTTTCAAATTTTTTTTTTTTTTGGTTCTCGGTGAAAAGTTTAACGGCTGATGAGAGATTGTGGAGTTTCTTTCGAATTAAGGACAGCTCACAAAGCGGATCGGCGCAGCGCGGTCGGAGGTCCGTCTGGCTGTTTCAAGCTGAAAACTTCCACATTTCAGGCTCTGTTCACCCAGGTCGTCGTCAGAGAACAGATAAGTTTCAGAAGAAGTCGGCATGAGGAGTTTATGCGGACATTCCACTGTTGAAGGAGATTTTGTAATGAAAGAACGTGCGGGCAAATTCGCCAAGTCGGTTTCCGTAACGACGCTGCAAATTCGTCTGCGCCATGACAGGAAAAACACCTCCGTGTTGAAAACCATTTCCAACTTGTCCGTTAAGGTTTCCAATGGAGGTGTTTTTCCTGTCGTGACCCCCCGCGGTCGTGTCTGGCCTGACATGCGAATCTGCCCGCACGTTCTTTCATTACAAAATCTCCTTTAGCAGTGGAATGTCCGCATAAACTCCTCATGCCGACCTCTTCTGAAACTTCTCTGTTCTCTGACGACGACCTGGGTGAACAGAGCCTGAAATGTGAAAGTTTTCAGCTTGAAACAGCGAGACAACACCGCCTTGGAGCGCAGATCGCCGTCAGGCGCCGTGGGCCGTCCTTAAAGCAACAGTTACAGACCAAAATCTCTCATCAGCTGTTAAAATTTTTACCGAAAACCAGCTGAATTTATCAAATGGTGTCCACTCAGTTGTGCCTTACAGTTTTTGAAAAAATTTTGATCAAACAAAGCAGCAGTCTCTGAGCCATTCCTAAACAATGAAAAAAAAACGACGAGAGGGTGGACCACTCCTCACTCAAAGACTGCCCACAGGCGAATGACGTAACCGACAGGTGTGAAAAAACTCTCACATGCCCACGAGGGTTCAAGCATGTCTGATGTAATCACACGTGATCCAAATCCATATGGTTTTTGGATAATTTTCTAACAGACCTCATATATATATATATATATATATATATATATATATATATATATATATATATATACATGATTAGTGCACAGGTGTGCCTTAGACTGCCCACAATAAACGGCCACTCTGAAAGGTGCAGTTTTGTTTTATTGGGGGGGATACCAGTCAGTATCTGGTGTGACCACCATTTGCCTCATGCAGTGCAACACATCTCCTTCGCATTATCCGTGAAGAGAACACCTCTCCAACGTGCCAAATGCCAGCGAATGTGAGCATTTGCCCACTCAAATCGGTTACGACAACGAACTGGAGTCAGGTCGAGACCCCGATGAGGACGACGAGCATGCAGATGAGCTTCCCTGAGATGGTTTCTGACAGTTTGTGCAGAAATTCTTTGGTTATGCAAACCGATTGTTCCAGCAGCTGTCTGAGTGGCTGGTCTCAGATGATCTTGGAGGTGAACATGCAGGATGTGGAGGGTCCTGGGCTGGTGTGGTTACACGTGGTCTGCGGTTTGTGAGGCTGGTTGGATGTACTGCCAAATTCTCTGAAACGCCTTTGGAGATGGCTTATGGTAGAGACATGAACATTCAATACACGAGCAACCAGCTCTGGTTGACATTCCTGCTGTCAGCATGCCAATTGCACGCTCCCTCAAATCTTGCGACATCTGTGGCATTGTGCTGTGTGATAAACTGCACCTTTCAGAGTGGCCTTTTATTGTGGGCAGTCTAAGGCACACCTGTGCACTAATCATGGTGTCTAATCAGCATCTTGATATGGCACACCTGTGAGGTGGGATGGATTATCTCAGCAAAGGAGAAGTGCTCACTATCACAGATTTAGACTGGTTTGTGAACAATATTTGAGGGAAATGGTGATATTGTGTATGTGGAAAAAGTTTTAGATCTTTGAGTTCATCTCATACAAAATGGGAGCAAAACCAAAGTGTTGCGTTTATATTTTTGTTGAGTATACATATATATATATATATATATATATATATATATAGGGAGGTGATGGTCTGATGGTTAAGCATTGGGCTTCAGACCACAAGATCCTCGGTTCAAAACCCTGCCAGACTGGAAAATCACTAAGCGCCCATGGGCAAGGTCCTTAATCCCCTAGTTGCTCCTGGTGTCTAGTGTGTATCTTGCATGGCAGCACCCTGGTGTGTGAGTGTGTCTGTGTGAATGGGTGAATGCGAGCCACCATTGCTTTGAGCTTCTGATTCAGATGGAAAACTGTGATATAAATGCAGTCCATTTACCATATATATGAATATAACATATGAACAGTACAGTACAGAATAATGTGGCTGTAAACATTTAGGGCAGTGATTGTGAACACTGGGGGGGAGAGTGGAGGTAGATTGGGTTGGTTGTTGACTCAGGTGGGTGTTTATGGCAGTAGGTCTGTTGGTCAGTGTGTGTGTGTGTGTGTGTGTGTGTGTGTGTGTGTGTGTGTGTGTGTGTGTGTAGTAAGTATGGCCCAGGAGAAGAAGCCATTTGTCAGCCTGCTTTGTGGGACTTTGTTGACCTGTAGCGTCTCCCAGAGAGTAACAGGTCAAACAGTGGGTAGGCATGGTGTGACAGGTCTCTTGTGATGGTTTTGGTTCTCCTAAGGCAGCAGTATGTGGTGATGTTTTTCAGGCTGGGCAGAGGGCAGCCGATGATATTTAGGACAGTGTAAATGACCTTCTGCACCCCATTTCTGTCCTTGGCTGTGGAGCCTCCTTACCATACACCCAGACAGTATGTCAGTATGCTCTGCACCGTTGAGCGATAGAAGGCCAGCAGCAGCTTTGTGTCCATGTTGTTCTTCCTGAGGACATGCAGGAAGTGTAGCCTCTTCATAGCCTTCTTAGCCAGAGCCATGATGTTGGAGGTACAGGTGTGGTCTGTGGAGATATGGATGCCCAGAAAAAAGCCTGAAGGTGGTGACAGTTTCCACCTGTTCTCCATTTTTGGGGGAGGTATTTCTGTCCATTCTTCCTCAAGTTCATGATGAGTTATTTTGTCTTATGAAGGTTCAGGATCAGGTTGTTCACTGAGCACCAGAGCAACCGTTCCTTCATCTTGGCCATGTACACTGTCAGAATGCAGCCTTGAGGAGACCCAGTGCTGGGTGTGAGTGTGGAGGAGTGGTGGGGGTCTCACAGACTCTGGGCGGCTCATCAGAAAGTTTTTAATCCAGTTACAGGTGGGTAGGTGGATCTGTAATTTCAGCAGTTTGGTGATGAGAATGTCCGGTATGATGGTGTTAAATTCTGAGCTGTAGTCCATGAACAGCATCCTCACATAGCTCTTTTTATTCTCCAGGGCAATGGTGTCCTCTGTAGACTTGTTTGCCCTGTAAGTAAACTGGTGGGGATTGAGGGAGGGAGGGATGCAGTCTCTGGTGTGCTGGGAGACTAATCTCTCCAGGCACTTCACGATTACAGACGTCAGATCGATGGGTATGTAATCATTCATACTGTCTATGCCAGGTGTTTTGGGGATGGTGATGATGGTGAAGGCCTTCACTCATGTGGGAACGGTGACATGTGTCAGGGAGAGGTTGAAGAGTTTGGTGAGGATGCCTGCCAGTTGGTCTGATCTGAACATGCTTTAATCACCACCCTCGGGATACCATCAGGGCCATTAGCTTTCCTGGGGTTCACTGGTCTTAGGTTTTACTTCACCTCGTGCTCCTGGAGAGAGAGAGAGATGAGGTGCTGGAACCAGGAGCAGGCAGTGACTGCAGGTTCTGTGGTGGTGGTGGTCTCAAACTGGGCAAAGAAGTTGTTTAGCTCCTCTGCCAGTGTGCTGCTAATGCTGGAGAATGTTGGAGGGGGGTGGCCTTTGTAGTTGGCTAGGCTCTGGATGCCCTTCCTCATCTGATATGGGTTATTGTCCATCAGGTATCCCTCTATTTTCCTTTTCTAAGAGTCCTTTGGCTGTTTGATGCCCCCCCTCAGGTTAGCTCTGGCTGTGCTGTAGAGACCTCTGTTTACCATTCTGAAGGCCAAGTTACGTGCTCTGATCAGGGTCTGGACTTTCTTTGTCATCCAGGGCTTCCTTTTTGGAAAGAGCCAGATGCTTTGTCCTCTGTGATGTTTTCTACACAGCACCTGATGTAGAAGAGGACAGACTGTGTGTGTGTATCCAGGTCCTGATGTTCAAAAATGCTCCACTCTGTGCAGACAAAGCAGCTGGGCAATGGCATTTTCAGGCGAGGCTATGAAGGCCTGGGTGTCTGGTTTTGTTTGTCTCTTTGGGGAGTAAGCTGGAATGAGGAGCAGAGAGATGTGGTCTGATGGGGGGTCACGCTGTAGGCAGGCTTTATGTTCGAATAAACATGATCAAATGTGTTTATGTGGTTGTGGTTAGGGTTGGGGTTGTGGTTAGGGTTAGGGTTTAGGGATATGCGGGCACAGCCAGGATTCGCTAACAATCCACCACAAAAGCATCACGACTTGCCACAAACGTCACATAATGCAACAAGGTTGCCGACACTCTCTACTGAACTTAATTCATTTCACTCACCACTGATGCACACTGCATCAGTGTGACAAGCTGTAAACCACTTGGTTGTTCAGAAACTCCAAATTGACCATAATATGGATGAAAATAAAAACAAAATTGATAAAACACTGGTCAGGAAGCAACAGAAGACACACCACGTTAAACGCCACTGAACACTATGCACCGACAGAGCTCCTGCCGAGGTGATACTACAGATTAGAGGGGCAGGTATTCAAAACTCGCATTTAATTCTGTCTGATTTATCCAGAAAAGGTTAGTCAAGGTTAGTGGCCTCTGTGAGAAAAAGTATATTCCAAATATCTTGGGTCTGAGATGATGTAATGTTGAGGAATTGTATTGCAATGGCCATATACATGGATGGATGGACGCGTACATGGACAGAATCAATTTCTACAGCTGCCAAAATGAGGAAGCGGATGTTATTGAAAAAGCACAGAAAGTCAGTTTAACAGAGGAGAAACGGGAAGCACTCAGCCCAACAACTTCAAACTAATTTGGAGCTCTTCTGAGGTTTTACTTCTTATTTGTCTGAAATCTTCATTGCTTACTAAACAACTTAGCCATATATATATATACGAGGTCTGTGAGAAAAGTATCCGACCTTTTTATTTTTTTCAAAAACTATATGGATTTGAATCATGTGTGCTTGCATCAGACAAGCTTGAACCTTCGTGCGCATGCACACACGGATTAAGGACCATTAAAACTGGATTAAAAATGGCCCACAGCGGCGGAGGGCGCACCACGCCCCAAAGCGGCCATCGACAGGCTGGAACGAGCAGATCACTTCCTAATTTAAGGCTCTGTTGATGCAGGACATCGTGTGACTAGCAGAGAAGTTTCAGAAGAGGTCGGGATCAGCACTTTATCGGCACATTCCACTATTAAGGGAGATTTGTAATGAAAGACGTGTGGACAGATTCGCGCGTTGGGACGCAGCCGCTCATGGCGCGGGACAAACAACACCTCTGTGTTGGAAGTCTCACAGGACAAGTTGGAACATGCCCAACTGTTAAAAATTTCTCGGATACTCACTCGACTGAAAAGCCACCGAAAGCCGTCTTAATCTTACGAATGGTTTCCAACATACTACACTGAATAGAACGTTTTTCCTATAAATTATTTATAGGAAAAACGTTCTATTTTTATTTCTCAAACAAATGTTTGGACCTGAAAACAGGTTGGTCTTATTTTTCAACTGAGGTTTGAACTTTGAGAGTGTTTACACAGGAGAGGAAAGTGAGAAAATGTTAATGCCTGTTTCAGAAAAGTGTATAAAGTGTGTAGTGAGGGGTTTTACAGCCTTAAAATGTCTATAATAATTGTAAAAAATAATGCTGACTACTTCGTGTGTATATATACACACTGTATATATATATATATATATATATATATATATATATATATATATATATATATATATATATATATATATATATAGTGCCTGTGTAGTTATTGTAACAGTAAATTCAGTCAATCCTCCCTTTTGAAGTGTGAACTAGTGACTCTTTTTGCAGGTGTAAAGGAAATTGCACAAATCCATACATCTGTATGAGTTAGATCTCAGAGGTCTTAAAGATTCGATTAAAAGTTTTCTTTTTGGTGGATTGTACACTTTATTGTTACAGCATGTCACTCGAAGAAGTGTATCAAAAACTTCAAGCAAGATAGACCACAGTAGCAAATTATGTTAGTGTGTGTGTGTGTGTGTGTGTGTGTGTGTGTGTGTGTGTGTGTGTGTGTGTGTGTGTGTGTGTGTGTGTGTGTGTGTGTGTGTGTGTTTCGATAATGGTATTTCTGGATATATCCCAAGTTATTACTGTAAATCAGACAGGCTTTCAGGACCTTTAACACAAATTCAGTCCCTAACAGCAGCTTCAGGCTGCAATATGGGAATTACATGAATATGTATTAGAAAGAAAAATGGAATGATAGGAATTAGAGGTAAATTGTAGGATCGAATGAAAAAGAGGAAGGCAGGAAAATATGAGGCTCGACAGAGAGAAAGAGAGCAGAGGGAGAAAATGGAGAGGTGCGGACGGACAGATTGCAGATTGGATGGAGGTTAAATAGAAGAGGGTGTTTGATACAAGTATAACAGCAGGATGTGGATAAGAGGGCCAGGTGGAGAATGTGCAGGTGTAAGGGCGAGCCGGGGCCAAGGTTTGGAATGGATGTGATGCTGAATGAAAAAGAAACCATTTCAGTACAATTCTTCACCACAAGTGAACCCTTTTCCACCTCTGGCTCGTCAGCTGAGGCTCGGAACAGTTGGCTCTTATATGCAAACCAGGACATTTATGGAAATGTCTGGTCCAGTGTCTACTTAAAAAATAGGATCTGCTCCCCAGCTCTTACATGAATCATGCATCCTTTTTCAAGTCGGAGACTTTAACTAATGGGTCATTGTGAGGGAAGGACCCCTGTTTGGCACCGTGTTGCAGAGTGTGAATATTTCAGCTGCATATTGTAGTTTCAACATAAAGGAATATTGAAAAGTGCCAAACTTCCACTGACATGTAATGCATATTTATATGAAAAGAATATTTGGTGTGTTAAATAGAAAATACTCTCAAATATAGATATGAACTCACTGACTGTGTCAGGACTTTTTTATTATTATTATACCATTTAATTGCAAAGTACAAACATTTCTGCAATATGATGTACATTAATAAATAGACATAAATGCTCAAACTTTTAGCATTCAATGTGAACTTGGCAAACTACATGTCCACCATATTTTCCCGAGTATAAGCTGCATTTTAACTAGTTTGGGAGGTGACCTCCAACACTCACTGGATCGGTTCGCAGCCGAGTGTGAAGCAGCTGGGATGAGGATCAGCACCTCTAAATCTGAGGCCATGGCTCTCAGCAGGAAACCAATGGATTGTCTACTGCAGGTAGGGAATGCAGTCTTGCCCCAAGTGAAGGAGTTCAAGTACTTCGGGTTCTTGTTCATGAGTGAGGGGACAATGGAGCGTGAGATTGGCCAGCATAGTTGGGGCGGTGTTGCATTTGCGCCACTGTACTGTTGTGACAAAAAGGGAGCTGAGCCAAAAGACTAACCTCTCGATCTACTGGTCATACTTCATTCCGACTGTCACTTATGGTCATGAGGGTTGGGTCATGACCGAAAGAATTAGATTGTGGGTACAAGCGGCCGGAATGGGCTTCTTCAGGAGGGTGGCTGGTGTCTGCCTTAGAGATAGGGTGAGAAGCTTGGTCATCTGTGGGGAGCTCAGAGTAGAGCCGCTGCTCCTTTGCATTGAAAGGAGCCAGCTGAGGTGGTTCGGGCATCTGGTAAGGATGCCTCCTGGGTGCATCCCTAGGGAGGTATTCCAGGAACATCCATCTAGGAGGACACCCCGGGGAAGACCCAGGACTAGGTGGCAAGATTATATCTCCAGACTGGCTTGGGAACGCCTCGGGATCCCCCAGTCAGAGGTGGTCAATGTGGCATGGGAAAGGGAAGTCTGGGATTCCCTGCTAGAGCTGTTTCCCCTGCAACCCGATCCTGGATAAGTGGTTGAAGATGAGATGATGATGGGAGGTTCTGCAATTTGTAAACCCAAGAAGTGCACACTCATTAATATCAGTTAATATTTATACTGGGTTTTCTCAGGAATAAAGCATGAAGCAAAACAAACCCCAAATGGAAAAAAAAAGAATAAATGCAAACAATAACTGTATACTACAAGAATGCACAAAAGTCCCAAATTAAAGAGCTTATTAAAAAAAAAAAAAAAAAATCAAATGGACTCAGAATTATCTTGATGCATTTCCAAAGGTGTGGGCCAGGAATCCATGTTCATCTGATGATTTTTTTTTTTTTGGTCCAAACTGCATCACAAATATCTAATATATTGTCTATTTTATTGTCCATCTTGCTTATTTTTGGAATGTAAAAATCCTTATGTTAAGTAACAGTACATGCTGTTGTGTGCACGTGTGCTCCACTGAGTTTGTGTCAGCTATATATTACTCAGTTCCTGGGACACGCTATGTTACAAAGTGAGAAAGGGTGCAACTTATACTCCAGATACTGTGGCATGACTTATAGTAAGTAAGTTCCTTCGGCTGCGCCCTTGTTTTCACCTGGGGTCGCCATAGCAGATCAAAGGTGGGTGGTTTTGCATGTTGATTTGGTACAAGGTTTACACCAGATGCCCTTCCTGATGCAATTCCACATTACATGGAGAAGATTGTTGTCCATTATGGCTGCTCCCACATTGTTTGGGGTCGCCACAGCAGATACAGCCAGATCTGCATTGATACTTGGCACAAGGTTTACTCCAGATGCCTTCCTCCACATTACATGGAGAATACTCCGGAAATTATGGTAAATCTTAATGTCTAATATCGTTTTTTTAGCTTGGTCTCATTCCCATTGGTTTGTGTTGTGACGCTTTCTCACAGCTTCTTGTCGTTACTTTATGCAGACAAAAAGCAACCTCTGGCAACACTCCGGTTATTTGAATTTCCAGTGTCAGCAGAAGGGCTTGTAACATTTTTTGACTGCTACTAAAACTAACAGAACTAAAACTATATCTTGAAGCAAACCTATAATCACATGGACAATTTTTTTCAGTTGTATTGTTAGATTATTAACATTGATGTAAACTCTCACTGTAGGGCATCACTGAAGAATGCAAGCACCCAGAAAAAAACCCCACAATATTTTCCTGCTTGCCTCTTCAGTGCCCTGATGTTTCCTGTCCTACTGTAAGGTTGCAAGACTTGGACCCTAACCAGTGACCTAAGGTGATGACTGGATGTCTTTGATTCAAGGGACCTGTGGGTACCACTATGTCAAATGAAGGAGACTTAGATGAGGACTAATACTTGAGTTGTGAGAGAACATCAGCTACATTTTAAGCATGTAGCACATCTCTCCATGCATGATCCAACACACAGTTGTCCCAGTGTTGAGGACCTCAGCGGATGGAAAAGGCTAAGGATAAGTCCATGTTTGACCTGGCTGGTGCATGTATATGGACAGTTTGGATGATGGACCTGTTGTCTACCTGTGTGGGTGGTTGCCATGCGAGACCCAATATGGCTTCATAGTGTGGTGAATTGTGTGATGTGCAGAACCAGTGTATGCTCCCATACCTGACCCACCTCTATGATCCCACAGTATTGAAACAAAATGCAAACATTTATGATTACTTAATGAACATTTAAGATTATGTAATGAAATGTAATAAAATTATAGTCAAGATTTAATTACAAGCACTGAATTTCCTCAAGAAAATGTTATGTTATATAATTTTGTTGTTGCTTGGTTTTGTAAATACAGATCATTCACTTTGACATCCACTCAGGTTCAAGAATTGTTAATTTTTTTGGATTATTTACGGACTCTACAATCTCCAAATCAACTCATTCACCTCTGCTTCATAAGACTTTTGCATTTTGGCTCAAGTGGTTCACTTATTATTAAATCAATAACAACAACATATTAACGGTTTAACAATTGACCATTATGGAGCATAGTTGTGGCTAAGTGGATAGTGTGCTTTATTCTATAGCAGAAGTTTTCTTGGTGTGCTGACTAAACTTGTGACTTCTGCTAAATGCGCAACACGTCTTTTTGACCCTTTCCCAACTAAACCATTTCAGGACCAGTGGCCTACACTTGGGCCTAATGTATGTAAAATTATTAACCTGTCACCGACCTCAGGATCTGTTCCTACATGCTTCATGCTTTAAATCTGCCGTGATTAAATGATTACTTAAGAAATCGAACATTGATCCCGGTCTCCTAAAAAAAATATAGGCCGATATCAAACCTATCATTTTGTTCTAGAATCCTTGAAAAAAGTAGTTTCACAGCAACTCATGAACCACCATACTGAGAATAAACATATTTGGGCCACGACAGTCTGCATTTAGAACACACCATTCCTTAGAGATAGCTCTTACTATAGTGGTAAATGATCTCCTGCTCACAATGGATTCAGGGACACCACAACAGTTTTACCTTTGTTAGAGCTTAGCACCGTGTTCAACATGGTGGATCATTGCATACAACTTGATAGGTTGGAGAACCACTTTGGGATTGCTGGAAATGTCCTTGCATGGTTGACATCCTACCTAACCAGTATCTCTCACTGTGTCCTGTACAATAACCTTGTCAAAACCATGTTCTGATGAAATACAGGGTTCCACAGGGATCCATTTTAGACCCCCTGCTTTTCTCCCATTACATAGCTCCCCTTGGGCACACACTTTGACAATATGGGATTACCTTTCACTGCTATGCTGATAATACTCAGTTGTACATGCCAATAACTGCTGGTCATCTCATACACATAAAATCTTTAGAGGATTGCATTGCTTCAGTGAAAACCTGGATATTTAGCAATTTCTTACTTTTAAATTCAGAGATGAGTGAATTGATAGTCCTTGGTCCAACAAGACATCAGCATCAGTTTGACAAGCTCATGCTTAACTTAGGGCCCCTTCACACATAGTACGAATAAGTACAGCTCAGGGCGACTCATGGCGGAACAGCTCGTATGAGCGAACCATGAAAACATTGAGTCGACGGGCAGGCATGCACGATGCCACTGTGATGGTTCATGCACACGGGAACACAGCACAGCTGCTGTGAAAATAAATAAAAAATAAAAAATACATGGGATTCGAAACTGCACTTTCCAAAATCTCTGATTGCCAGTCAGAAACGTTACCACTGAGCTTCCATCGCTGTCCTGTGAAAGGTGCCAGCCAGCCCCATGCACGTGTCCTGCCTGACACATGTGTCTTCTGGATGGCGCGCCACAGGACAGATACCGTGTCATGTGGAACAGAGCTAACATGGGTGACGTGACATTAAAATCACCCGCTGCATGTTATAATCTGATGGTCCTGATCACCTGGGATAGCCTTTCAATGTGCGCGGCGTGCACGCACTCACTGCAGCCCATTTCAACAGTGATATATGTCCAAACACAGTACGTGTTCCCCAGCCATGACGTCCAGAACCACAGAACTCCACAGCTGCTCCTGTGGGTGGATACACCCCCTGTCAGTTCAGCGCACACACAAACGTGTCACTGTGTCTGTTTGCAAAGCGACACTCGTGGGGCACTTAAATATGATATATTCAAACAAGCAATGATTTATAAAGAAAAATCATGGAAATCATCAGGGGTGCCCATACTTTTACATGCCACTAAAAGGGAGACACTGAAGGAAATAACCTGCTAACAGTTTGCCACTATGAATTGGAAATCATTTTTGCAGTAAACCACATCAATCGATGGACCCCTAGATCAGTTTATATAAACTATAAACCATTCAGCTGTCAGATTTTAAAGTTATAAATCAGTTGAATGAAGTTGTTTTGCTTCTATTTCCACATCCCCAAACTCTTGTAAGCATTCAAAGACCTCTATAGAGTGGGAAAGTATAGTTGTTTGTGAAATTTCCCATTTTGCTCCCACACTGCTGCACTTTTATGTCACTCCTGGCCGACAACCCATTTCCTCATAATGCTGTATCATTTCTGCTGAACAATGCTCTTGAATCATTACAAAACAAAGAAGAAAGTTGCAGAGTTCAACCACCAAAAGAAGTAGATGGGCTTCAGCACAGAGAAATTTATGCTGTGCTAACAGAATAACATTGTATTCTGAATTTCATCTATGGTGCACTTTCTGCTACTGCACGTGGTGATGGACCCAATGGTGAGCAGGGGCAGCACCACCATTCTGCAGCACAGTAGTAAAACCATGACGAAGGTCCCCTGTGTTTCAATTGAAAAATGTATTTGTTAAGCAAAGCCACTTTTATCTTATCCTACTTATCATGTGCAGTAATTGTCTACATTAAACAAAGAATTGTATTGTATTTTGTCCCTGAATTGTAGAATATTCCATGCATCCTTCCATCCAGTTTCCATGTCCCCTTACTCCAGTCAAGGGTGTATTATACTGTATTCCATGTATCTATCTATGCTGAGGGTCCTTTATAAAGGAGCAATGTACAATGCAAAATATGAACATTAATTTTTCATGTTAACAATAACAGTCCTCCTAATGTGCAAATGCAAAGGTTTCCTTCTGCCTGCAGCTTGTGAACCAAAGAGGCAAACCTTATTTGACACTTCAGAATCAGAACATGCCAAATGTTCGCACATGCATGTGCACAAACACTCACAGAGTCCTCCAAACGGTGCGTATGTGCTCTGGTGGTTTCCTCACTCCTTTTACTTGTACATCACAGAATATCAATTTGAGCTTAGAAGTTAAAAGTTCAAAGAGATTGAAATCCAGATATGCAGTCACACATCTAAACGTGTGTGCATGCACACACACGCACAGACACACACACACACATACCCTGCAGATGTATTCCTGCTATTACTGTGCTTGGAACACTATTAAGGAAGTGCTGCGGTTGCATGTGTTCAGAGTGTGTGTACAGCCCTGAGCAAGTCATCTATTTCAGCAACCTTCCTCTCTCTTCTAGGCAACGCAACCGAACACTCACCACCTCGGAACACGGCTCTCCAGGCCTTGGAGGGACAGGCCCCGCAGTTCAACATTTCTTGGTGTCGATTTCTCTCTTTGTCTCATTATCTGCATTTCACGCTTTCCTTCTCTGGATCTTTGCCTCAATTTTATTAATCTAAATATTGCATCAGCGCAAATGGTGAGTGCGTTTTGCATGCCAGACTGAAGGCGTGAGAAAAAAGAACGAGAGAAAAAATGATGTGTCTACATCCAACGGTGCGAGTGACAGTTTTGCCGACAGTAACGGTGAAGAAGCACTGGCAGCAAAAAAAAAAAAAAAAAAAAATTGTGCAACACCGCCTCCGCTCTTTCTCGCTTGTTGCTCTGGGTCTGCTGACAAAGACATGCACACGTTTGCATCATATGACAAGGAGGCAGTGCCACTGATCACGTGCACTGCCTGCAGGGCTTGGAACTATTTTATGCAGTGACAATTTACACAAATCTATCATGTACAGTGCATCCGGAAAATATTCACAGCACTTCACTTTTTCCACATTTTGTTATGTTACAGCTTTATTCCAAAATGGAGAAAATTCCTTTGCCCCTCAAAATCCTACTTACAACACTCCATAATGACAACATGACAAAAGGGTTTTTTTTCATTTTTTTTTCAAATTTATTAAAAACCAAAAACTAAGAAATCACACAGTATTCATACCCTTTGCTCAGTACTTTGTTGATGCACCTTTGGTAGCAATTACAGCCTCAAGTCTTCTTGAATATGATGTCAAAGCTTGATGCACCTATCTTTGGCCAGTTTGGCCCATTCCTCTTTGCAGCACCTTTCAAGCTCCATCAGGTTGGATGGGGAGTGTTGGTGCACAGACATTTTCAGATCTCTCCAGAGATGTTCAATCAGATTCAGGTCTGGTCTCTGGCTGGGCCACTCAAGGACATTCACAGAGTTGTCCTGAAGCCACTCCTTTGATATTTTGGCTGTGTGTATAGGGTCATTGTCCTGCTGAACGATGACCAGTCCCCCAGTCTGAGGTCAAGAGTACTCTGAAGCAGGTTTTCATCCAGGATGTCTCTGTACATTGCTGCATTTATCTTTCCCTCAATCCTGACTAGTCTCCCAGTTCCTGTTGCTAAAAAACATCCCCACAGTATGATGCTTCCACCACCATGCTTCACTGTAGGGATGGTGCCTGGTTTCCTCCAAATATGATGCCTGGTATTCACCCCAAAGAGTTAATTTTTTGTCTCATCAGACAAGAGAATTTTGTTTCTCCTGCTCTGAGAGTCCTACAGGTGCTTTTGGCAAACTCCAGGCAGGCTGCCAAGATGTTTTTTCTAAAGCAGTGGCTTCTTTCTGGCCAATCTACCATATAGTCCTGATTGGTGGATTGCTGCAGAGGTGGTTGTCCTTCTTGAAAGTTCTCCTCACTCCACAGAGGAATGCTGGAGCTTCAACAGAGTGACCATTGGGTTCTTGGTCACCTCCCTGAACTAAGACCTTCTCCCTCGATCGCTCAGTTTAGATGGGCAGCCAGCTCTAGGAAGAGTCCTAGTGGATCTGAATTTCTTCCATTTACTACTTTCATTAAAGATCTGAATCCTCTGGTAGAACTTACACTGTACTGCATTTCTTGTACTTGAGTGAATGTAAGGCATCAGTATAAAGTCTTTTGAGCTTCAGATTCAGGTGAAAAGGCACTATATAAATGCAGTCCATTTTCTTTATCTTCTGTGTAATGTTAATATTACTATTATTAGTAGTAGTATTATCTTCCCTGCCAACATCTGAATTCACCTATGTGGGACACCCACATGTGTCTGCAAGCCCCAAGGGTGCAAAGTGTAACTAGGAGGGTCTGGGGTATGTCCGGACCCACACAGATGCGTCCCATACACTCATGCTGGACACAGGTGTGAATACCGGGACTGTCCCACCCAATGTGGGACGGTTGGCAGCACTGTATTATTATTATGACTGCAACAGATGTAAACGACCAATATCAGATTCTGTGAAATGAAGTGGGTGGACACAAATGCTGGGCTCAGATACAGGTGACTGGTATTCAAAAGGATTTACTGAGGTCACAAGCAGGGTTTGGTACACAAAAAGGCAGTCAATGATCAGCAACGGTAACAGAAAACAGGCAGGTTGTTCAAAAATATACGGCATGGGAGTCAAGACAAGAACTCAGAAGAAAAGGCTGAAATCAAAGGTGATAAATCACAGTGATCTGTCAGAGATGAGAAGGAAAAGAGAGGCTTAAATACACAAAGTGATTAGCAGGAAATGAGAAACAGGTGTGAGTTAAAGATCCAAAGTAAGATGTGAAAAGCAAGAAAGAATCACCCAACAACACCAAGCACCAAAGTGACAGGCAAGATAAAGCAGTGACACAAACCCCAAGCAGAAAATAAAAGACCAAAACATCACACAAACACATACCACAATCCCAATCCTGACAACCACTGAAAATGCACTTGCTATCATATCAGCGAATCTTAATTTTACATAATTATTCCCTACCTAAGAAACATTTAAAAACATTGTCTTCAGATTGGTCCTGTTTAATGAAAACAAGCAGAGGTGATGTTGGTGGCCATCAGACCGAACCTTTGGAAATGAAAATAATGATAATAATAATAAAAATCTGACACAATCTTGTTTCAAACTACATTTAACTTCAGGAACTCCACATTTTTAGAGAGCTGGAGAGAGAAGGAAGAAGTAATTGCTTTATTTATGCAAAATCTCCTCCGCAGGGTTTTGTGGATTTATGACCCATTTAGATTTTTGCTTTATTTTTCTTTTATGGCTAAATTCATACAAAATCCTTTCTGCAGGGTTGTATGATGTAATCTAGCTGAGAGCATGCTCTGGTGTCCTACGTCCAGCTGCTCATCCAACACACCACACAACCACTCTGATTCCTGCGTGGCAACCACCCAGGAAGATAATCAGTCCATCCCTATACTTCTGTCGTGTCTTTGGACTTCTAAGTTAATACAACTTGACCCCTTTAGTTTTACCTTGAGTAAAAATGTAATTTCTATAAGGCAATGAGTCCATGTGTAAAGTAGCTCAGGTGTTCATCTTCTGAGGCACATCCTCCAGGTTTTATGGGATGGGATGTATGTATTGCATCAACTTGTCTCTCCAATGCGAGAAACTCAGGGAACATCCTAATTTTGAGCCCAAAGCACCTTAACTGATTCCTTTCTAAGCAGAAAAGCTCTACGCTCAGGGTGAGCCACGTCGCCCCGGAAAGGGCATTCATTTCAAATTGAGTCCATGATCTCATTCTTGCGGTCAGTACCCAAAGTTCATGATCTAAGGTTGTAGTATAAATCACTGGGTCAGTTTCAAATTTTTCCTTGTCCCTCTGCTGTCTCTTCCTCACATCTGTTTAATGGACACTCTCACTAAATCAAATATAAAACTTACTCAACTATATGGAAATTTATTCGGCACTAAATAGAGCTATTAGCATTAGTTAGCATATGTTGCAGACAATTCTGACTACTTTTCATCATGCCATTCATATTTTTCTTGTCCTTGAGGGGAGGTTGATCCATCCATCCATTTCCCTTCCTCTTGTAAGAAGACAGGTTGTGGTGGCAGCAGACTAAATCCTACATCTTCCAGTTCAAGTGTTCCAAGACCACATCAAAAACTGCATGTATTGTTCTGGGTGCACTCTGAGGTCTGCTTGGGGGCGGCAACCAAAAATATGCTCAAACCTTCTCAACTGACAACTTTCTACACAAAGAAATGCTGCTACACTGAGCTCCTTGTCTTTGATGGTTGCGCCATCCACCCTACACATGAAATTCCATTTGTTTGAGTGGAATTGCAAGTGCATCGTCAGTCATTAGTCAGAGTTCCTCCCACTGGCATGGGTTCTAAGGGAACTTTGGAATGGAATAAACCAATGAGGATGAGTAAAGTGTCATAATTTCTGCAGACAGTTGTGGCTGAGATTGATGTCGTTGATGGATCACTGTGCACAAGCTACGGACGGATTTCTATTCCGCATGCATGTATGCATGTGCACTTTTTATGCATTTGAATGGACATCTGTTTGCATGTGTTTATGCATGTGCAGCAACCAACAGGACACTGAAAAGCAAAGCAAATCATCTTCACATTGTTATCCAGTGACACTGCAAATCTGTCAGGGAGCGGTGAGGAGAGAGGAGGGGAGCAGCTCTGTCACACTATTATACAGCGCATTATGTGTCTGCACCTTCTTGGAATGCTGTAGACCTGGTTTAGCATGTTGTCTGAATATCTTTGTCTGCATCCATAACTTGATTTCACATGTATGCATGGCCGTGAATATGTAGCCATGTGTGTGTATGTGTCTGTCTGACAGAGCACCGTCGGGTTCTGCAGTGCTACAGTGCCATCTACAGGCAGCTGCAGCCTGTGTACAGATCGGCAGAGAGCCGCCGGGTGCATGAGAGCGGTGGCCGACCATTCACTCTCACCATGGGATCAGAGAGTGTTTCCTCTGTGTCGGATTGTTTGTGTGCACGAGGGTGCACGTGCAGACCCTGCAGCGAACACAACTGACACCCCATAAATGTGAGATGATGTAGTGTGTGTGTGTGTGTGTGTGTGTGTGTGTGTGTTCCTGTAGCTTTTCACTTCCCGGGCTGACAACTAAAATACCACACAGCTCCAGTGTCATGGACTTTTCCTTCCAGCCTCTTTTTACTCGCTTTTTCTACTTTGTCTTCCTTACACTCTACTGGTTGAAAAGTTTTATTTTCTCCCCCACTTTAAAAATGACACTCCTTATCTTATCTATACTGTTCACTTGAATTATAAGACGCAATTTCCTTGCAGATTTGCCAGCAGTTTGTCTGCGGGGAAACTTTGAACTGTGTAGTTTTTCACCGCAATCATTTAAATTCCATTCACTGCAGCACTGACATTGCACGCCAGCCTATTGACTATGTGATTCAGATTTTCGAAGAACACTGAAAAGGTGATTGATGGTGGTGGCAACAAGACGGATGAATAAGAATTGCATTTTGATTACTGTGTGTGGCTAAATTTGCTTACGTGTCTTCACAATCTACTTGTGTCTTTCTCTCCCTCTTTATCGCCTCTCTCTGTTCATTCATTCAAGCCGACAGAGACTTCCCTCTCCTCATCTTCCGCTCCCCGTCATCCCGCAGTCGCTCTGCTGGGGTTAATGAATGACTTGGCAGGAGGCGGTGGCTGTGGCTGTGGCTGTGGGGGAGCCAGAAGGGCTCAGGGAGGTGAGGAGACACTCTTCCAATCACCTCCAGCAACGATTCGCACTCACCAGGACACGCCGCCATGCAGCCCCACTGGGAAACAAGACGGCTTATTGGATTTTTCTGTTAGAATCGCTTCAAGGTTTTGGGTAAAGTCGGTACAAACTTTTTCATCTTGTATTTATGCACATGATCCTTGCTCCAGGACAATGTTAATCATTTAGTTTTAGAGTCTTTAGGTTGTAGTGAGGGCAGCATGGTGGCTTAGTAGTTAGCACTGTTGCATCACAGGAAGAAGGTCGTGACATCGATTCCCACCTGTGGCCTTTCTGTATGGACTTTGCATGTTCTCCCCATGTTTGAGTGGGTTCCGTCCAACCCAGTCTCACGGCATTTCGTGGGAAAGGTTATGAAAAGTACATTAATCTATGGGTTTGTGACAGGGGTACGAAAATGGGGCATTTTTTTTAAATGGGGCACAAATTCATTTTGTGTCAGAGGCACAAACAGTCTGGTCGCGGTTAACGTTTGGGGAGGGTACACACTTACGCTATGGTTATGGTTAGAGTTAGGAGAAGGGGAAGATTATAAATAGCAAAATACAAAAATGTGTCATGAAAAGTGCCCAATTTTTGTGTCGAGGGCACAAAAAACAAACAAAAAAAAACGTGAGACCGTGCAGGTTCCATCTGGGTGCTCCAGCTTCCTCCCACATCCAAAGATATGCAGGTTAGATGGATTGAAAGTTGTCCGTAAATAGAAAACCATCACAAGTGTGGATACACCCTGCGACAGACTGGCGTCCTGTCCAGGGTGTATCCTACGTGATGCCCTATGACTGTTGGGATAGGCTCCAGCCCTTCGATAACCCTTAAAAGGAATAAGCAATTGAAGATGAGTAAGTGAGGTTGAAGTGACATCATACATGTGGCTCTTTGTGATCTCATAAAGCCATTTCTTGAAATAGCCAGAAAAGATGGTACACCTTGTTTCAGATCCATCAAATCTCATAGCATACTGGTTTTATGTTTTGAATCAGGTTATCTTCACAAAAAAAAAAGCATAGTAAAAAAATTCAAAAAATATTGCACAAAAATCTGGGGAGCCGGCCGGAGGTAATGACATCACCCAAAATAAGATGGTGGAATTTCTGTTAAAATAAAACAGATATTTACTTATTATTGTTGTTACTGTAACTGTAACATACACAGCTAAATCACCAGTGTTAAATTAACACTGACAGTGTACACATCATCCTACTCTGTGTCAGTGTAGGATGATAATGTACAGCGGCAGTCCGAATTTAACACTGTCAGTGTGTTATTTTAACACTGGTGATTTTTGCTAAATTTACTGTAAATGGTAAATGACTGCATTTATATAGCGCTTTTCCATCTGCATCAGATGCTCCAAGCGTTTTACAATAATGCCTCACATTCACCCCGATGTGAGGGTGCTGCCATACAAGGTGCTCACTACACACCGGGAGCAACTAGGGGATTAAAGACCTTGCCCAAGGGCCCTTAGTGATTTTCCGGTCAGGCTGGGATTTGAACCAAGGATCATCTTGTCTTAAGTCCAACACTTAACCACTGTGTACACAAACATGCATTAATGACAGTTCATATGTTTTATGCCTGTGCATGGAAAGTTGCAGGAATATGCATGAAAAATTATATTTCATACATCATAAGAATACATTGTTTGAAAGTGAGGTTTTGAGTCAACCTTGTGATCAGGTCATTGGTTTAGATCCATCAATCAATCAATCAATTTTATTTATATAGCACCAAATCACAACAAACAGTTGCCCCAAGGCGCTTTATATTGTAAGGCAAGGCCATACAATAATTACGTAAAAAACCCAATGGTCAAAACGACCCCCTGTGAGCAAGCACTTGGCGACAGTGGGAAGGAAAAACTCCCTTTTAACAGGAAGAAACCTCCAGCAGAACCAGGCTCAGGGAGGGACAGTCTTCGGCTGGGACTGGTTGGGGCTGAGGGAGAGAACCAGGAAAAAGACATGCTGTGGAGGGGAGCAGAGATCAATCACTAATGATTAAATGCAGAGTGGTGCATACAGAGCAAAAAGAGAAAGAAACACTCAGTGCATCATGGGAACCCCCCAGCAGTCTAAGTCTATAGCAGCATAACTAAGGGATGGTTCAGGGTCACCTGATCCAGCCCTAACTATAAGCTTTAGCAAAAAGGAAAGTTTTAAGCCTAATCTTAAAAGTAGAGAGGGTGTCTGTCTCCCTGATCTGAATTGGGAGCTGGTTCCACAGGAGAGGAGCCTGAAAGCTGAAGGTTCTGCCCCCCATTCTACTCTTACAAACCCTAGGAACTACAAGTAACCCTGCAGTCTGAGAGCGAATCGCTCTATTGGGGTGATATGGTACTATGAGGTCCCTAAGATAAGATGGGACCTGATTATTCAAAACCTTATAAGTAAGAAGAAGAATTTTAAATTCTATTCTAGAATTAACAGGAAGCCAATGAAGAGAGGCCAATATGGGTGAGATATGCTCTCTCCTTCTAGTCCCCGTTAATACTCTAGCTGCAGCATTTTGAATTAACTGAAGGCTTTTCAGGGAACTTTTAGGACAACCTGATAATAATGAATTACAATAGTCCAGCCTAGAGGAAATAAATGCATGAATTAGTTTTTCAGCATCACTCTGAGACAAGACCTTTCTAATTTTAGAGATATTGCGTAAATGCAAAAAAGCAGTCCTACATATTTGTTTAATATGCGCTTTGAATGACATATCCTGATCAAAAATGACTCCAAGATTTCTCACAGTATTACTAGAGGTCAGGGTAATGCCATCCAGAGTAAGGATCTGGTTAGACACCATGTTTCTAAGATTTGTGGGGCCAAGTACAATAACTTCAGTTTTATCTGAGTTTAAAAGCAGGAAATTAGAGGTCATCCATGTATTTATGTCTGTAAGACAATCCTGCAGTTTAGCTAATTGGTGTGTGTCCTCTGGCTTCATGGATAGATAAAGCTGGGTATCATCTGCGTAACAATGAAAATTTAAGCAATGCCGTCTAATAATACTGCCTAAGGGAAGCATGTATAAAGTGAATAAAATTGGTCCTAGCACAGAACCTTGTGGAACTCCATAATTAACCTTAGTCTGTGAAGAAGATTCCCCATTTACATGAACAAATTGTAATCTGTTGGGAAAGTGTAGGAACACGGACCCACAACAGGGGGCGCAAATGAACGGACAATGGAATAGGTCAAATAACAACACTTTACTGTTGCGAACGTGCACAACAAACACAACAAATTACAACAATGGACAAAGGTCAATTCACAAAGGTGTCGTGTGGGCAGGCTCGAAGATAGGAGACGCCTCTCCAAAGTAGAACCGGAACCACACGGTTTCCTCCGCCACAGGACCCCGGGAATACTGGAGCCGCCAAGTTCCGAACTCCCAGGTGGCCACTGCCTCCGCGTGTCGGACCTGGTACTGCTGGCGAGGAACAAGAACACAATTAACGTGGGCGCGTTTGCACCCAGCAACCTGTAAGGCAGGGAAGCTACCTCCACCTCTCGTTGGAGAAAAAAAGTCTGCAATCACTCACAAAAATCACAAAGGTTACTGTCAAGCAGTCAGATGAGATTATTACCTTCCAGGTAGAACGATATCTCGGCGATGAGGTGGAGATGCCGTCCTGCTGATATACCCCAGTGATAATTGCCGTCAGCTGTCTCAGGTGATGGGTGACAGCTGTTACCGAGGCTGCTCCTGTGGGGCGGCGGCGCCCTCTGGTGGTGGTGGGCCAGCAGTACCTCCTCTTCAGCGGCCCACACAACAGGACCCCCCCCTCAACGGGCGCCTCCTGGCGCCCGACCGGGCTTGTCCGGGTGGCGACGGTAGAAGTCGGCCAGGAGGGCCGGTCCAGGATGATTCTTCGGGACCATACCCCTCCCAGTCCACCAGATATTGAAAGCCCCGGCCCATCCGACGGACGTCCAACAACCGGCGCACTGTCCAAGCCGGCTCGCCATCGATGATCCGGGCAGGAGGTGGTGCCGGACCGGGTGTACAGAGGGGCGAGGTGTGATGGGGCTTGAGCTTCGACACATGAAACACAGGATGGATCCGCAGTGAGGCTGGAAGCTGAAGCCTCACTGCGGCGGGATTGATGACCTTGAGGATTTTAAACGGTCCTATGTACCTGTCCTGTAGTTTAGGGGAGGCCACTTGTAGTGGGATGCCCTTTGTGGACAACCACACTTCCTGCCCGGGGCGATACGTAGGGGCCGGGGTCCGCCGCCGGTCTGCATGGGTCTTCGCCCTCATCCGGGCCTTCAACAAAGCAGAACGGGCGGCGCGCCACACCCGACGGCACTTCCGCAGGTGGGCCTGGACCGAGGGCACACCGACCTCCCCCTCAACCACCGGGAACAACGGGGGCTGATACCCCAAACACACCTCAAAGGGGGAGAGGCCGGTGGCTGATGACACTTGACTGTTGTGGGCGTACTCGATCCAGGCCAGATGAGTACTCCAGGCCGGCGGGTGCGCGGCTGTCACACAACGCAGTGTTTGCTCCATTTCTTGATTGGCCCGCTCTGCTTGCCCGTTGGTCTGGGGGTGATACCCGGACGAGAGACTGACCGTGGCCCCCAGTTCCCGGCAAAAGCTCCTCCAGACATGCGAGGAGAACTGGGGACCGCGATCGGAGACGATGTTTGATGGTATCCCATGCAGGCGGACGACGTGGTGGACCAGGAGGTCCACCGTCTCCTGGGCCGTAGGGAGCTTCGGGAGGGCCACGAAGTGGGCCGCCTTGGAGAATCGGTCCACTATCGTGAGGATCACGGTGTTTCCCTGGGACGGCGGGAGGCCCGTGACAAAATCCAGGCCGATGTGGGACCAGGGGCGATGAGGCACGGGCAGCGGCTGTAGCAGTCCCGGAGCCTTGCGATGGTCGGCCTTGCCCCTGGCACAGGTGGTACAGGCCTGGATATAGTCCCGGACGTCGGCCTCCAGGGACGCCCACCAGAAGCGCTGCCGGACAACTGCCACGGTTCTTCGCACCCCTGGGTGACAGGAGAGCTTAGAGCCGTGACAGAAGTCCAGGACTGCAGCCCTTGCCTCTGGTGGGACGTAAAGTCTGTTCTTTGGTCCAGTCCCGGGGTCCGGGCTTCGTGCCAGGGCCTCCCGGACGGTTCTCTCTACGTCCCAGGTGAGGGTGGCCACGATAGCGGACTCCGGGATGATGGGTTCCGGTGGATCCGACAACTCCGCTTTGACCTCGTCTTCGTGTACCCGGGACAAGGCATCCGACTTCTGGTTCTTGGTCCCGGGCCGGTAGGTGATGCGGAAGTCAAAACGGCCGAAGAACAGTGACCAGCGGGCTTGCCTGGGATTCAGCCGCTTGGCGGTCCTGATATATTCCAGGTTCCGGTGGTCAGTGAAAACCGTGAATGGCACGGACGTTCCCTCCAACAGGTGTCTCCACTCTTCAAGAGCCTCTTTCACCGCAAGGAGTTCTCGGTTGCCGACGTCATAGTTCCGTTCAGCCGGGGTCAACCTGCGGGAAAAATAGGCACACGGATGAAGGACCTTATCGGTCTTCCCACTCTGGGACAGCACAGCTCCTATCCCTGAGTCCGAGGCATCCACTTCAACCACTAACTGGCGACTAGGATCGGGCTGCACCAGAACGGGTGCAGACGAGAAGCGCCGTTTCAACTCCTTGAACGCGGCATCGCAACGATCCGACCAGGTGAAGGGGACTTTTGGTGAGGTCAGGGCTGTCAGGGGGCTAGCAACCTGGCTGTAGCCCTTAATGAACCTCCTGTAGAAATTCGCAAAGCCGAGGAACTGTTGCAGCTTCCTACAGCTTGTGGGTTGGGGCCAGTCTCTCACCGCTGCAACCTTGGCCGGATCAGGAGCGACGGAGTTGGGGGAGATGATGAACCCCAGGAAGGACAAAGAAGTGCGGTGAAACTCACACTTCTCGCCCTTAACAAACAGCCGGTTCTCCAATAACCGCTGCAGGACCTGACGTACATGTCGGACATGGGTCTCAGGATCCGGAGAAAAGATGAGTATGTCGTCTAAATATACGAAGACGAATCGGTGCAGGAAGTCCCGCAAGACATCATTAACCAATGCTTGGAACGTCGCGGGAGCATTTGTAAGACCGAACGGCATGACCAGGTACTCAAAATGACCTAACGGGGTGTTAAATGCCGTCTTCCACTCGTCTCCCTTCCGGATCCGAACCAGGTGATACGCATTCCTAAGATCAAGCTTGGTGAATATCTTGGCTCCATGCAGGGGCGTGAACACCGAATCCAACAAGGGTAAGGGGTATCGGTTCCGAACCGTGATTTCGTTCAGCCCCCTGTAATCAATGCATGGACGTAATCCGCCATCCTTTTTCCCCACAAAAAAGAAACCCGCACCCATCGGGGAGGTGGAATTCCGGATCAACCCGGCAGCCAAAGAGTCCCGGATGTAGGTCTCCATTGATTCGCGTTCAGGTCGTGAGAGGTTGTACAGCCTGCTGGACGGGAACTCAACGCCTGGAACCAAATCAATGGCACAATCATACGGGCGGTGCGGGGGAAGGGTGAGTGCCAGATCCTTGCTGAACACCTCCGCAAGGTCATGGTACTGCACCGGCACCGTCCCTAGATTGGGCGGGGCTCTGACCTCCTCCCTGGCCTGGGAACCGGGAGGAACCGAGGAACCTAAACATACCCGATGGCAGGTCTCGCTCCACTGGACCACTACCCCGGACGGCCAATCGATCCGGGGATTGTGCTTCAACATCCAGGGAAAACCTAAAATCACACGGGAGGTGGCCGGAGTTACAAAAAACTCGATCTCCTCCCGGTGATTCCCCGACACCACCAGAGTTACTGGTGGTGTCTTGTGGGTGATTGGAGGGAGTAGGGAGCCATCTAGTGCCCGTACCTGCACAGGCGAGGTAAGCGCCACCAGAGGGAACCCTATCTCCCTGGCCCATTTGCTATCAAGCAAATTCCCTTCTGAGCCCGTGTCCACCAGTGCTGGGGCCTTCAGGGTTAAATCCTCATAAAGGATTGTAACTGGGAGTCGTGTGGCGATGTGGGTGTGTCCCACGTGAACGTCTCGGCCCCCCCCTAGCCCAGTGTCTAGGGGCGGGCGTTGGTGTTTAACCGTTCGGGGCAGTCTCGTACCTGATGCTCAATCGAGCCACAAACAAAACACGCTCCGCGGGCCAGCCTCCTTTGTGTGACCGGTGCCCTAAATGTTGCCCTACTCGTGTCCATAGCTTTGTCAGCAGGGGGAGCTGTGATCGCACGGAGCGCAGGGGCCGTGGAGCGTGGGGAGGGCGGAACGCGGTCGGAACCGGAAGGGAGAGGGACGACGCGTGCCTGGCCACGCCCTTCGTCTCGTTCCCCACGGCGCTCATTTAACCGATTGTCTAATCGTATGACAAGATCGATAAGCCCATCCAAATCCCGCGGTTCGTCCTTAGACACCAGGTGCTCCTTGAGGACCAATGACAGTCCGTTTACGAAGGCGGCGCGGAGGGCAGTGCTATTCCAGCCGGACCTCGCAGCCGCGATGCGGAAGTCGACTGCATAGGCAGCTGCGCTCCGGCGCCCCTGTCTCATTGACAGCAGCACGGCTGAAGCGGTCTCTCCTCTATTAGGGTGATCGAACACTGTTCTGAGCTCCCTCACAAACCCATCATATGTCAGAAGGAGCCGTGAACTTTGCTCCCAGAGTGCTGTAGCCCAAGCGCGTGCCTCACCACGAAGCAGATTTATCACATAAGCTACTTTGCTAGCGTCGGTCGCGTACATGACGGGACGCTGTGCGAAGACGAGCGAACACTGCATAAGGAAATCCGCGCACGTCTCCACACAGCCTCCGTACGGCTCTGGGGGGCTTATGTATGCTTCAGGGGATGGTGGGGGGGGTCGTTGGACAACCAGTGGAACGTCGCTGTCACGCACAGGGTCTACGGGAGAGCCTCCACCCTGCGGTTCAGGAGGGCGTTCTGCTCGGCCATCAAGTCTAACCGAGTCGTGAAAGCGGTGAGGATCCGCTGCAACTCACCGATTACCCCTCCTGCGGACGCCTGTGCGCCTTGTTCTTCCATTGGCCGTTCAACAGCCGGTTGACGCCCCTCGGGATCCATGACGCTGGCCGAGATATCCTGTTGGGAAAGTGTAGGAACACGCAAATGAACGGACAATGGAATAGGTCAAATAACAACACTTTACTGTTGCGAACGTGCACAACAAACACAACAAATTACAACAATGTACAAAGGTCAATTCACAAAGGTGTCGTGTGGGCAGGCTCGAAGATAGGAGACGCCTCTCCAAAGTAGAACCGGAACCACACGGTTTCCTCCGCCACAGGACCCCGGGAATACTGGAGCCGCCAAGTTCCGAACTCCCAGGTGGCCACTGCCTCCGCGTGTCGGACCTGGTACTGCTGGCGAGGAACAAGAACACAATTAACGTGGGCGCGTTTGCACCCAGCAACCTGTACGGCAGGGAAGCTACCTCCACCTCTCGTTGGAGAAAAAAAGTCTGCAATCACTCACAAAAATCACAAAGGTTACTGTCAAGCAGTCAGCTGAGATTATTACCTTCCAGGTAGAACGATATCTCGGCGATGAGGTGGAGATGCCGTCCTGCTGATATACCCCAGTGATAATTGCCGTCAGCTGACTCAGGTGATGGGTGACAGCTGTTACCGAGGCTGCTCCTGTGGGGCGGCGGCGCCCTCTGGTGGTGGTGGGCCAGCAGTACCTCCTCTTCAGCGGCCCACACAACAGTAATCTATTAGATAAATATGATTCAAACCACCGCAGCGCAGTGCCTTTAATACCTATGGCATACTCTAATCTCTGTAATTAAATTTTATGGTCAACAGTATCAAAAGCAGCACTGAGGTCTAACAGAACAAGCACAGAGATGAGTCCACTGTCTGAGGCCATAAGAAGATCATTTGTAACCTTCACTAATGCTGTTTCTGTACTATGATGAATTCTAAAACCTGACTGAAACTCTTCAAATAGACCATTCCTCTGCAGATGATCAGTTAGCTGTTTTACAACTACCCTTTCAAGAATTTTTGAGAGAAAAGGAAGGTTGGAGATTGGCCTATAATTAGCTAAGATAGCTGGGTCAAGTGATGGCTTTTTAAGTAATGGTTTAATTACTGCCACCTTAAAAGCCTGTGGTACATAGCCAACTAATAAAGATAGATTGATCATATTTAAGATCGAAGCATTAAATAATGGTAGGGCTTCCTTGAGCAGCATGGTAGGAATGGGGTCTAATAGACATGTTGATGGTTTGGATGAAGTAACTAATGAAAATAACTCAGACAGAACAATCTGAGAGAAAGAGTCTAACCAAATACCGGCATCACTGAAAGCAGCCAAAGATAACGATACGTCTTTGGGATGGTTATGAGTAATTTTTCTCTAATAGTTAAAATTTTATTAGCAAAGAAAGTCATGAAGTCATTACTAGTTAAAGTTAAAGGAATACTCAGCTCAATAGAGCTCTGACTCTTTGTCAGCCTGGCTACAGTGCTGAAAAGAAACCTGGGGTTGTTCTTATTTTCTTCAATTAGTGATGAGTAGTAAGATGTCCTAGCTTTACGGAGGGCTATTTTTTATAGAACAACAGACTCTTTTTCCAGGCTAAGTGAAGATCTTCTAAATTAGTGAGACACCATTTCCTCTCCAACGTATGGGTTATCTGCTTTAAGCTGCGAGTTTGTGAGTTATACCATGGAGTCAGGCACTTCTGATTTAAAGCTCTCTTTTTCAGAGGAGCTACAGCATCCAAAGTTGTCTTCAATGAGGATGTAAAACTATTGACAAGATACTCTATCTCACTTACAGAGTTTAGGTAGCTATTATGCACTGTGTTGGTATATGGCATTAGAGAACATAAAGAAGGAATCATATCCTTAAACCTAGTTACAGTGCTTTCTGAAAGACTTCTAGTGTAATGAAACTTATTCCCCACTGCTGGGTAGTCCATCAGAGTAAATGTAAATGTTATTAAGAAATGATCAGACAGAAGGGAGTTTTCAGGGAATACTGTTAAGTCTTCAATTTCCATACCATAAGTCAGAACAAGATCTAAGATATGATTAAAGTGGTGGGTGGACTCATTTACATTTTGAGCAAAGCCAATTGAGTTTAATAATAGATTAAATGCAGTGTTGAGGCTGTCATTCTCAGCATCTGTGTGGATGTTAAAATTGCCAACTATAATTATCTTATCTGAGCTAAGCACTAAGTCAGACAAAAGGTCTGAAAATTCACAGAGAAACTCACAGTAACGACCAGGTGGACGATAGATAATAACAAATTAAACTGGTTTTTGGGACTTCCAATTTGGATGGACAAGACTAAGAGTCAAGCTTTCAAATGAATTAAAGCTTTGTCTGGGTTTTTGATTAATTAATAAGCTGGAATGGAAGATTGCTGCTAATCCTCCACCTCGGCCCGTGCTACAAGCATTCTGGCAGTTAGTGTGACTCGGGGGTGTTGACTCATTTAAACTAACATATTCATCCTGCTGTAACCAGGTTTCTGTAAGGCAGAATAAATCAATATGTTGATCAATTATTATATCATTTACTAACAGGGACTTAGAAGAGAGAGACCTAATGTTTAATAGACCACATTTAACTGTTTTAGTCTGTGGTGCAGTTGAAGGTGCTATATTATTTTTTCTTTTTGAATTTTTATGCTTAAATAGATTTTTGCTGGTTATTGGTGGTCTGGGAGCAGGCACCATCTCTACGGGGATGGGGTAATGAGGGGATGGTAGGGGGGAGAGAAGCTGCAGAGAGGTGTGTAAGACTACAACTCTGCTTCCTGGTCCCAACCCTGGATAGTCACGGTTTGGAGGATTTAAGAAAATTGGCCAGATTTCTAGAAATGAGAGCTGCTCCATCCAAAGTGGGATGGATGCCGTCTCTCCTAACAAGACCAGGTTTTCCCCAGAAGCTTTGCCAATTATCTATGAAGCCCACCTCATTTTTTGGACACCACTCAGACAGCCAGCAATTCAAGAACATGCGGCTAAACATGTCACTCCCGGTCCGATTGGGGAGGGGCCCAGAGAAAACTACAGAGTCCGACATTGTTTTTGCAAAGTTACACACCGATTCAATGTTAATTTTAGTGACCTCCGATTGGCGTAACCGGGTGTCATTACTGCCGACGTGAATTACAATCTTACCAAATTTACGCTTAGCCTTAGCCAGCAGTTTCAAATTTCCTTCAGTGTCGCCTGCTCTGGCCCCCGGAAGACAATTGACTATGGTTGCTGGTGTCGCTAACTTCACATTTCTCAAAACAGAGTCGCCAATAACCAGAGTTTGATCCTCGGCGGGTGTGTCGTCGAGTGGGGAAAAACGGTTAGAAATGTGAACGGGTTGGCGGTGTACACGGGGCTTCTGTTTAGAACTACGCTTCCTCCTCACAGTCACCCAGTCGGCCTGCTTTCCCGGCTGCTCGGGATCTGCCAGAGGGAAACTAACGGCAGCTAAGCTACCTTGGTCCGCACCGACTACAGGGGCCTGGCTAGCTGTAGAATTTTCCACGGTGCGGAGCCGAGTCTCCAATTCGCCCAGCCTGGCCTCCAAAGCTACGAATAAGCTACACTTATTACAAGTACCATTACTGCTAAAGGAGGCCGAGGAATAACTAAACATTTCACACCCAGAGCAGAAAAGTGCGGGAGAGACAGGAGAAGCCGCCATTATAAACCGGCTAAGAGCTAGTAGCTGCGCTAAGCTAGCGGATTCCTAAAAACACACAAAGTGAATAATGTGTAAATAATTTAGAGATGATTCAGCAGAGGGAGTGCTTTAGTTAAGGCACGTGAAGATTACACTGTGAAACAAATCGTTATCTAGTTAACTAGATCAATCTAACTTCGCAGATTAAACAGCTAACAGATACAGCAAAACACCGCTGTGCTCCGGAACAGGAAGTGATACAATACCGCAGTGAGAGCCAACCACCAGTAGAGGCAAGCAAGAGCTGTCAAAAACAAAAGAACGCTGCAACACATCACCATACAGAAATATTTGAGTGGGGAAGGTGAAAAAAATAGCCATTGTGTCAATCTCATTGCCACCACTACAATGACCTTGAGCAAGGTCCATGATCCTCAAGTTGCTCTCGTTATGGAGTTGAGCACTTTGCATAGTATAATCCTGAAATGGTGTATAAATGGGTGAATATGAGGAATCACTAAATTGTGTTGAGTGTCTGCTATAGAAATTAATTTTCCATTTACTGTTGGGTCTTCCAATGCATCTAAAGTATGAGGAATATGCAGCACATCTACATACCAAAAATGCCTGGAGCCCCCCTGAAAGCAACAAAAGCTCAAGTTAGACAGTGTCACAAAAACCGACAATTAATCAGCCTGGTTTTTGAAAGTGTCACATTAAGAGTTCCAGCAATCCATTTTCAGGCAAAGGAGACCAGGCATCCCCTTTCCTCAGCTCTACCCTTTAGTTCCTCCTGTAGGAGTCAATATATTCTCATACTGGTCTGATTGTATAATGCCTCCACCTTGTTTGGAGGTCTTCCTCCCAGTTAGATGGACATGAAAAATATCTGAAGCAAAGAGAAGATCCTAGAATCACCTTAACTGTCTCCTTTCAGCAAAAGGGGACCCATCTTCAATGGACTACATTTATATAGCATTTTTCCATCTGAATCAGAATATCAAAGCGCTTTACAGTGATGCATTGCATTCACCCATTCACACAGACACACTCACACACATCAGGGCGCTGCCATGCAAGGCACTCACTATATACCGGGAGTCACTTGGGGATTAAAGATCTTACTCAAGGGTCCTTGGCGATTTTCCGGTCAGGCTGGGGTTTCAGCGGTGGATCCTCTGGTCTTAAGCCCAATGCTAGACCATCACCTCTCAATGATGGTCAACCTGGAGCAAAGCAGTGCACAGCACTGCTTGTCAACTGGTATTCCCATCAACACAGCGGTAATATTTTAGCACCCACTGCACGTCATGTAAGTAACAAGGCTAGCCACACTCATTTATACACCCGTGTGCATGTGGGCCTAAAAATTATAATTTAATTGTATATTACAAATTGCACCCTAGTACTGACAGCTTTACAAGTGGCTTTGTTTACTCAGTCACATATATGCAAGTGTCTACTAGAGTTTGGAGTCATTTTTAAGAAAAAGTTTTGATAAACACTTTGTTAGTTAGAATATATTAATTTAATATGTGACTTTTACCAGGAACCACTTGGGGCTACTCATAGACCACCAGTGTTTCATGGACTACTCTTTGAGAAAGTCCTATTTGTCTTCCTCTTGCAGATGAGAGCTCCTCACCTTATCTGTAAGTGTGACACCAAGAACACAGCAGTTCTTCAAGCGGCAGAGTTATCCAAAAACACAGGCTGAGGTCATTATCCAGAGATTCACTTACCACATATTCCAAGAAGGCAGATGAAAGACAGGGGTCTGGATTGGCAGCAAAGGAATGTAATGAAACAAAAACACTATCTTGGAATGCTAGCGAGTAGGGCTGAACCTAATACAATCTGGCAACTAAGAGACATGCTGGGTTTAATGGATGCTGAGGAAAGTAATCCCAGAAGTGCAGGGACAAGCAAATACAGAATTCAAATACATGGAAAGTAAAGTAACTCGAGTGAAGCCAGAGAAAATGCCACAATAAGAGCACAAATAATGAACACCATGAGAGGAAAATACCAAAGCACTTGGAAGGGAACTTACCAGGAAAGCACAATAAAAATTTCAAAATAAGAAGGACGGCAGAATGACTACAAAAGTCCAGACAAAATGCAAACAGATCTAAGTGAAAAGGTGGTCCTTGACACATTGACCCACTGAAGAAACTCGCTCTGGTTGACATTCCTGCTGTCAGCATGCCAATTGAACGCTCCCTCAAATTTTGCTACATCTGTGGCATTGTGCTGTGTAATAAAACTGCACCTTTCAGAGTGGTCTTTTATTGTGGACAGTCTAAGGCACACCTGTGCACTAATCATGGTGTCTAATCAGCATCTTGGTATGGCACACCTGTGAGGTGGGATGGATTATCTCAGCAAAGGAGAAGTGCTCACTATCACAGATTTAGACTGGTTTGTGAACAATATTGAGGGAAATGGTGATATTGTGTATGTGGAAAAAGTTTTAGATCTTTGAGTTCATCTCATACAAAATAGGAGCAAAACCAAAAATGTTGCGTTTATATTTTTGTTGAGTGTACAATGACAATATCGACTATTCTATTCTATTGGGTAAAGTCTAGGCATGCACCCTGTGACGTACACAGAGTGAATAACCAGATAGATCAATTAATTCATCCCCTCCAGTTTATTAACAAAATGACTCAAAAACAATAATCATCATGTAACCTGTCTAATTAATGAAGCCATTTAATAAGACTGAAGCCTGTCAAATATACTGATAAATTGAGAAGGCAACTTATTGGTTTTGCCACCTACTGACCAACAAACCTAATGACCAACAAACCACTGTTTGAAATTCTGTAGTTCCCTCTCTGTCATGTCCAAAAGCTGTCTCAAATGATCCCCACTATGAAACACAATCATATAATTAGCAAATAAAATACAACTCACAGACTTAGAAACCAAACATATATCATTAATATAAAAGAAACAACAAAAGTCCAAGGACTGAACTGGGTTGATGATGGATTGGGAACAGGTGTGGTTGTCTGTAACAGAATGTACTAAATCAGAGACACCAATCATTATTTTCTGATTGTTTTTTAGCATTTACATTCTGAAAGTCAAAAACATGGGCATATGTCCACACAAAACTCCAGAAAGGACTTTGGTGAATGAAGCCAAAGCAAGCTCTTCTTCCTTCTATCTTTGTCTCTGTCTGCATGTGTGTGGGTATGAAGTTAATTGCAACTTGAAATTTGCTTGTTTGATAGTTTCTTTCATTTCCAAAACTGAAGGCTGGTGATCACCAAGGGCAATCATAAATAGGCCATTATTGGTCCATTTATTATTGGTCCATTCATTTTCATTCTCTGAAAACCAGTAATGGATAGATCCTCTCAGCATACTTTGGGATTATTTAGTTTGACATTTTATGGTGTCGAACTAAATGACCTTTTACTACCAATCACATCTGTGCTCTATATACGCTAGATATAAGTTGATTCATTCAGTTTCTACTGCTTATCTGTGCTGTATCTAAAAAGTCAGTTTTTAACCTAATATCATATTCAAATCATATAATTATTGTAAATTTGATACATTTAACATTTGAAATAGAATCATCATTTAGATTTTAGATTACAAAATGATTTAAACTCATATTTTTTAAAAAATGTAAAACTGGTATTTAAGATGCTTTATTTGGGGCACACTTTTTTAAACTACTGAGTGGTTTTGTAGTTTTGGTGTATACTACTAAGTTTACATACTTTGCAGTTTGCACTGAATCACATTTGCCTGGTTACGGTTAGATGGAGTGACAATGCCCCCACCCCCAGCAGGTGGCAGACACGTCTATGCAATATCCATAGGAAATGCTAAAGTTGCTTTTTGGATTGATGTGGTACTGGAAGAAGATATTATGCAAAGGAAAATGTGTTTATTGATTGTGCTATGTTTAGTTTAGGCATTGACTACGTTTGTTAATAGGTGTACAGTGGTCCCTCGTTTATCGCGGGAGTTACGTTCTAAAAATAGCCCGCGATAGGCGAAATCTGCAAAGTGGCCAGCGTTATTTTTTTACAATTATTATATACGTTTTAAAGCTGTAAAACTCCTCACTACACACTTTATACACTTTTCTCAATCAGGCATGAACATTTTCTCACTTTTCTCTCGTGTGTAAACACTCTCAAAGTTCAAACCTGAGTAGAAAAATAAGACCAACCTGTTTTCAGGCCCAGACATTTGTTTAAGAAATAAAAATAGAACGTTTCCTATAAATAATTATGATGGCTTTTAGAACTAATGAATTTAATTTAACGAGCAACACACAAGGTTGGACACATAAGAATTATTAATAGTGACTGACCAGTTATTTCACAGTTCCTCTGATCGCGCCTCTTTGTCCTGGCGCCGCGACACTGTCACGTCTTTTTCCACTGACTCACCACCTCGCTGCAGGTGTCTTTTTTCCGAGTGTAGAACACAGTTATGGGTAGTTGTTGGCGCTCTTTTTTCTTCTGGGCGAGAAGATTCTTATAAACAGACACGCAGAACACAATGCGCGTGCTGTCCCTTCGCGGTGTCGTGACCGGCTGCTTGATGAGGCCGTGGAACACAATGCACTGTAAAAAAAGCACGCAAAATTGGACTAAAAAAATCTGCGAAACAGCGAGGCCGCGAAAGGTGAACCGCGTTATAGCGAGGGACCACTGTACTGTTTTCTTGTAGCATCCACTGTTTGTTGTGTATTAAGTGGTTTGCATTGCATTATATTAGCATAACCTAAAGTGATCTTTTGTAACTGCCTGTAAATGCTGTTATTGTGTAGCTACAGTGCACCTGCTGGGTGTGTGAAAAAAACAAGAAACTGTGTAGACAGACTGTGGGGAATTGATACATGGTTCAGACATTCTTCAGCTAGTATGCACTAAACAACTCCTTTTTAGGTAATTAGCCTGAAGGACACTGTGTGTGTCAAGCACAGAAGTATGCACTGCATGCAGGACGAGAAGTGGACCAATCAAGAAAGCATACAACATCTTAGCATAGTGACACAATGTTTAGACAGAACCTCAGATAGTATATATGGATTCAGGGAAAAGTAGACGGGGTTCCTGCTCAGAGCCTGATTGTTAGTGCAAACTAAGTGTGAACCCACTTGGCTTTACTTTGGCTCATTCTCTGTATTAAAGGCAAGGTCAGTCTGAGAACTGGACTGAGTCCTGGTCACCTTTCCCTCTCTCATCAACGGACGCGCGGGGTGTGACTGAGGAAAATTGTTAAACAATTTCACATTGATGTTTTGCATTTACAGTTTTGAGACTGTTGTAAAAGGTTCTGCTCCAGCAGTACCTCCAAAGTTAAACACCATCTAATGACTTCATCTGCATTATGTGGTCTATTAATATGGTGATTTACAGGATGACAGCATGTTCTGGAGTTATGTCTACACAAGCTGGCTCTGATGGGCAAAGTCAACCAGCCAATCATCTACAGTATAAGCCCTACTCTGTTAAATCGTTTATGCAAACTAAAAGGAAGCATCTTGATCATGTTCTCCACAGAAGCACATATGAAAAAATTACTTTAACCAAATAAATCAAGTTGCGTTCTTGATTTTTTTTTCTATTTCATCCGTTTTCCAAACAGTCCCCCAAAATGCAAATAATTCACTTTTGCTTTTTTGCTTTGAATCTCTATTAGATGTGAGAGCAACCCTGTTTCACACTTCTTTTAGTTTTTGTGAGAATCCTGACTAGTACTTTAAGTGCTTATGTGCTAATGGGCACAGATTTGAAAGCTATCACAATCCCTTTGAAAAGAAAGTAGCAGATCACTGACTTTTTAAACTGTCGCTCTGATTTGTCTGCAAGGTGTTTATGGTGTGTGTGTGTGTGTGTGTGTGTGTGTGGTGTGTGTGGTGTGTGTGTGTGTGTGTGTGTGTGTGTGTGTGTGTGTGTGTGTGTGTGTGTGTGTGTGTGTGCCATGTCAGAAATGGGCTTCAGTAAAGCACAGCGGTGAGCTCCAAGCAACCATGAGAAAAGACTCGGGGCAAAGTCGCAAACAGACAAATGAGCTGATTTGCTGGCTGACTGATGCTGCACGTCGATTAAAACCCAGAGACTGTTTTGCTGAAAGAAAGGACAAAAATAAGCAAAGTGAACAAGAAAGAAAGAAGCCAAAAAAGGGGCACGAAGGAGCCGACTTGGAGACAGAAGGAGGCCGCCAGTGAGACAAAAGCTTTTTGAAACATCACAAAGGCTGAGATGTTTGCTGTCATTTGACTTGTGGGAATTTTCAAAATGACAAACCCCCAAGTTGAAAGAGAAGGAACAAACAAGACAGGAGGGGTGATGTGGATCTGCAGGGGAGGACTGAAATACTTTAAAGGAGGGACTCAAGCTGAGAAGGAGGGATTGTACGCGTGTGTTTATAGTTTAGATGCATCCTTGCATCTCCAGCATGACTTGTGAATAGGTCTCCGCCTATGTCACCGAGAACAACAGTTGTCATGGGAACGTGGCTGTCAGAGGAGCAGGCATATTTTCATCACACATCTTTGTTCTTGTTGTTAATAGAACGCGCACACAGTTTACTTTGGCTTCTATTTTAATTTATTTTAGTTTTGAGGAGCTGCATTTTTCAAAGACTCTGCATACTTTTATTACAGTTTTCCAACACCTCAAAGACACTAAGTCTATCAACAGATTGCACAAGTATTTTCCTCAACCTTATCTCATGTTTTCATTCAGTATCCAGGATGTCAGTTGTCATAACAAACAAACAAATGCAAACAAACACTTCTTGAAATGTAAAAACACCTCTAAAGGCTGGAAATGAGGAAAGACTTTTTCACAGCTGCACCAATGCTTATTTTTAATTTGTGTGTTTCTTTGTATGGTTGGTTTCAAATCCGAGTGCATAATAAGGGCACCACAAATGATTATTTTGATAATTGACAAGTCATTGATTATTTTAGCGATTACTCAACTAATCGAATCCTACGTAAATTGCGGCTTATCGCACCATGCAGCTGTTATTTGTCTAAGAATGTTGCGTCAACGTCCACCAGACTCCACAGGAGCTAAGTTGACCTCATTTGGGCAATGCTGATGTTGGTTGTGGTCAGCAGGGGCCAGCAGAGAAGAATGGAACAGTAATGGCATAACAGTGGAGGTGACACAGTAGTAGCGGCGAATGTCAAAGATTTTAAGTATGTGGAAAAGTTGAAAAATTTTGTGCGACCACGATGAACATCCCGAATGATGTTGACGTACAGTTGCTTCTGCAAATTCTGGCGGACCTTAGCGCTGGTCAATATTAATCAATTTTCCACTCTCCATCGGCAAACTCTGGGCTAATAGTCAGATTGCGAATGCACCCTAAAAGCCTTCCTCTGTGAGAAAGATGTTTGCCTTACTCCCAGCTGGATTCGGGAAGAGTTTAATTTATCAGCTGTTGTTGTTCTGTCTCTGTCACATGCTTCATTGCTCTGATTGGATGAAAGTCTATCCAATAGCTTCAAGAGGGAGTTTTGTCTGCGTCCGATGGTACTGGCCATCCTGAAATGCAAAATGAATGGAGAGGTACCAGGCCAAACAAGACACCTGTGAAAACATTAATTCCATTCATCAACTCTGCATCCATCCTGTCAAAAATATAAATGTTGACTTCAGCAACAGAGCATTTAATGACAGCACAGTTAGAATGCTGTGTGATGCACTGCTTTACTTAATGTTTGACAGGGAAGGCACAAGTTCACATTTTTTTCTCTTTCTATGAAGAAAATAATAATGACAATCAGTGGGATAAGGATTTGGGCTACCAATATGTACTGTAGATCTGGGTTTGATTCCTGATCACGCTAGCAGTTTGTGTCCTTGGACAAGACACTTCAACTGTACCATTCAGTCCACTCAGCTGGAATATGGATATGTGCCTTGGCTGATGAAGAAACCTGTGTTGGACTGGGGTATCATCCACTTCACATTACGGATTCTGGGGATAAGACCAATGGGCCTCAGGGCCTTTATAGCGCTTCATTAGAATCAGTATACTTTATTAATCCCAAGGGAAAATGGACAGAAGTACACATGAAGAGCAGTTTATGAAAAATAACTCAACCCAGTCACGGATTGTCGTGATTCGGCAACATGAAATATACATTAATATATTGGTTGGTCATATTGTCACGAAAAGTGCAAAATTTTCATCACGGCAGCACAAAATAATTCTAATTCATTCCGTGATGGCTGCACATAATTAAAAGTGCAGAGGTGGGGTCGGGGTGGTTAAGGTTACGGGAAGGGGAAGGAGTACGGTTAGTTGATGGTTAAGGTTAGGGTTGGGGGTAGGAGTAGGGTTAGTAATAGTGAGTTAAAAAAAAAAACATGAGATTGGGCTGAATAACTATAAGAAGAAAATAAGACTGAAATCAAAGATCCAAATAGGATTATTAAAAAAAAAATCTTTAGCACTGAACCTGAATGATTGTGGCTGTTTTGATAACATTGCAAAAACAAATTATTTACTGCACATTTTGAGAGTAGAAGAGTTCTTAAACATATGTATGAGCAGCTGCCCACATGTTATTATTGCACATTTGAGTAGGATCAAAAGGAGTGCTGGTCAGATACAGGAAGCCAGGGAGGGAACAGATGCCGTGTAGATGAGTGGCAGAGGGAGGAGTTGCAGAGTCTCATGGCTATGGGGAGGAATGATTTGTGGTGACGTTCAGTGGAACACATGATGCTAGCAGTTCAAGTCAAATCTGGGAGCATGAACTGTTGCTGGGTTTTAACTGCATCCATGGCACCAAAGAACCGGCCTGGGTCCTGGATGACAACAACTCAGGCTGACAACAGATACATGACTGCATCCCTAAAAATACCATCTATGTATCTGCCACAGCCAGGTGAAACGTGGGCATCCCCTTGGCCTTTTCCAGCTAATGAGGTTCACAACACTCAGGCACCTGTGTGCCTGATCATGCACAGAGAAATGCACCGTATGGCCAAAATGTCGCAGCTGCTGCTCCCTCACAATGAAAGTCATACTCCTCATCTTAATCTCTCTTATTAACCACTCATTTAATATAAAGTCATTCCATCAGTATCCAAAGATCCTCTGAAGACACCCAGTGCCAATACACCCAGTCATTGTCTTAGGTCACTGGGTAGCATCCAAGAGAAACTGATCAGGGGGCTTAGCTTTGTGGTTGGGATGAAGCTGGATTATCTGGTGATGTTTTTTTTGTTTGTTTTTTTTAAGCTTTATTTAACCAGGTAAGTTATTAACCCTCTGGGGTATGAGGGCATTTTTTGGACAATTCACTCGCCTGGCATAAATGTTTTATTATTGCTGTTAAAAGCTCACCCTGCATCCCACAATCAAGTGGTAGGTCTCTTTTTTCAGGACAACCTGTACTTTGAGAATGTATATGCTATAGTGGTGTTTCATAAGTGTAATAAAGGTTTACAATCAGAAATAAAAAAAAAAAATAAAGCGGTAAATAATTTCACAAACATTTATTCAAAACACACAGCAAATTATAATAAACAACTATTTTGACACTTTATAAAGGTAGTTTGGGTGCTTGTTCAAAAGAATTTACAAAATTAAGGTTCTAACAATAAACACAAATGCACATTTTGAACAATATATACAAAATGGTCTATGCATTTTTTTGCTTTGTTTTGTTTTGTTTTATTTTTTGTCTTTATGCCACATCTCAAAGCAATTTCTGTCTGCTATTACACAAAGTCTTACAACACAAAGTTTTTATTTCCACGGACATTGACTCTCTCTTGGAATGTGTTCCTGCACTGTAAACAACCTATCTTCACAGTTTGAGGCCCTGTTAACACCCCTCCCCCCTTTCATTCAAATGTGTAAATGGCACTTTACGAGTGAGAGCGAGAGAGGCGTATTCAACAATATTCCCTGGCCAAGGAGTGAATCATTTCTCTCAGTGACACTCTTTGGTCGACCATGTGAGGTTGTATGAGGCCCTCTTACGCTGATCTCCTTCATTCATATGCACAATGCTGCGCTTTCACGCATGAAGCCAGCAGCCAGAGGGCTTTTCAGTCAGCTTTCACATGCTAAAGAGTAACACATTGCTACTACAAACGATCTTTGGTCTACCATGTGAGACTGCTCTGCTCAACGATTGGATATTGGAAAATCATGTGACGGTGAACCAATTCCGATTGGACACTCACATTTTGCACGTCATCACACAGCTTCTGTGAGGAGTACAAAGATGTTGGTTGGCTGGCTCAAAGGGCCATGGAGTTAACTTTTCAGCAAAAATAGTAAGTAATAGTAGTAGTAATAGTATCGCATATCATTAAAAAGTTATTCATAATTTAGTAAAACTTGTACTCAGCCATTGTATACAATGGCATTGGCCCCAGAGGGTTAAGAAAATATTCTTATTTACAACTAGAAACACTCAGAGAGTGCAAACCTCCACCAAGGCCATGGGGTCACTGACGCCATAACATCTACACACCGTGGAATCATTGACCCTACAAAAGTCTAACAATGATGTTTGCTCAGTAGTAAAAAAAAGTTTCATCTGCTGTGACTGGATAGCATGTATCCTTAGTGCTTGGCATCACAGTTTATTGCAACTTGCACCTTTCCCAGAAGCTACTGTCATCTGAGCACTGATATTGATATTGCATGTGCTTATAGACAAAAACAAATAAGAGACAAAATTCAATTTCTTATTCAACTAAACTGCAAATATATGAATTTTTTTAACATTTATGAAACACTTCTCTAAACAAGGCCATAGGGTCACTGACCCTAAAGAGATTCCCTCCTTGGCACAGTGATCTATTTCTTTTTGTCTCTTTCTCTAAAATTGTATATAATAATCATTAGATTATTAATATATTAACAAAAATAAATGTAAGAAATATTACAATTTGAAAACAAATGCACCCGAATGTGATGACAGCTGCAACTGCTTAATGCAAACTTTTAACATTGAAAATGCCATAGACATGCTAACGCATTAGCATCGGGATCCGGATCATGATCCGGATCACCACTAAAATTTAATTACTTGTTCCTCTTGTCATTTCCAACCACTCTACAAAATTTTATCCTGCTGACAGAAAGACAAACAAACACGACCGAAAACATAACCTCCTTGGCGGAGGTAATAACGACCTGGTGGATAGAGAGAAACACAGAGGTAAATCACAAAAGTGGCTCAAACAACACACTTTTACAGTATATACAACAGAAGAGGTTTACAACTGTAGATTTAGTAGGATGGTGGCACAAAAGAGAACACTGGACAAACTGCTGGACATTAAGGACAATGCCAGTCACCCTCTGCACGCCATCATCAGCAACCACAGGAGCCTTTTCAGCCACAGACTGCTCCTTCCCAAGTGCAGGACCAACAGACTGAAAAACTCAGGAAGACAGAGGATGGGAAGGAGGGCAACAGTAGTAGGCAGTAAACCAGTATTGATCAGTATGTATGGTATTTATATTGTGAAGTTATATTTATATTTGCAAACTGTTTTTCTTTTTTAATTTCACTTTTGATACTCTTTGTGCTTTTTCCCCAGAGCTGTAGCCTCAATCACCCCTCCTCTTCCCCACCCCCCACTCTCATACTCACCAGCTTCAACTACAGACTAAACCACAGACTATTGCTCCTCCTACTGGATTTTAAACAGCCATGGGCAGTGAAACTTTTACATCTTAGTTTACACTGTAAATAACATGTCTAATCTTGTCTCTTGCACCTTATTGTGCTTACATTTTATTTTTATTTATTTTGTCTTTTATATTTAATCTTTGCTGCTACTGACTGGTTGACACCAACGAAGTTTTGTTGTTTAATATGTATATGTCGCAGCCATGACGAGCATCTCTTCAGCTTCTCACCATGTCATTTAGGTCCTTCAGACTTTTTTTGGACTAAATGCTTCAGTTGGAGCATGAGCATGGCTAAAACCTTTCAGCTTCTGGGGGAGCTCCCCCCAGACCCTCCACCTTTTTAAGCATGTATCTTTTTTGCCTACAACTGGATGCTAACCAGTGACCTAAGACAATGACTAGATGTATTTGGCACTGGGTGTCTTCAGAGGATCTTTGGGTACTGATGACTTTGTGCTAAATTATCATTGCAATATTGTTATATCAGTATGATATTTGATATGAATATGATTTCACATATAGTCCAGCAACAGTGAAAATTAAACAATCTTAAACAAAACAGTAATAATACTATACTCATTTTGCACTCATCATAAGCTTAGGATACAGTGCACTCCAAAAGCATTGGAACACTTGGTGTTTCACACATATTATGCTAGAAAGTTTAAAAAAGAAAATAAGATTATAAAATCAAACCTTCACTGTGCCTTGTGATAGAATCACCACGATGACCGCTCCAAGATGGCAGCCGCATTTCTTGCACCTCAGCAACCAGTGCGGCGTCTATTCCTCTTTATAATGTCTATGTTCGTCTACCGTTGGCCTTGTGATAGAATCACAACAATGACTGGTCAAAGATGGCAGCCGCATTTCTTGCACCACAGCAACCAGTGCGGCGTCGACTCTTCTTTATAATGTTTATGTTCGTCTATCGTCGGTTTGTGGCTTTTTCCCCACACTGCGGAGATTTTTGAGCCATTTCCGGTTTGTGCCTTTGTCTATCATAGAGCGAGCCTCGTGCTGCTGTGTGGCGCTCCGCTCATATTACAATGACAATAATGTCTCTCTTATCTCTCTTATCTCTTCTTACCCTGTTTGCTGCTAAACAATGCTGCTGGAACCTCAATTTCCCTGAGGGAGTCTTCCCAAGGGATCAATAAATTTCTATCTAATCTAATCTAATCTCACAACCAAACAGCAAGATGGGCAGTACCAGCATCCTAAATACTTGGGCCTTGGTTCACCTGCAAATATACAGTCAACACCAAACACCTCTTACCACTGACCTCATGACTCTATAAGCTCTTCCCAGATACTTCTCTATGTCAAATGCCAAGAACCCAGAGACATGTATGTCACAGCTGAGACAATGCTGCTTAATGTGCTAAAAACGTTTCTTTGACTAATCACAACACTGTAAAATGGGTAGTTATATTATATTAATTTTGGATAATTTTGCTTGGGACTCCGGCGAGGGCAGTCGCATCTCCTACTCACTCCTCTATCTCTGCTCCAACCTTCAAAGTCCCTACTTCACCAGGGTGTGAATTCTTCAAACTATATTAGATTAACCATGGAATTGATCAGATGGTCTCTGAATGCTACTGACACCATTTTTTTCTTCAAGAAGATCAGGGCCGGGGGACCCTGCATGCCCAGATTGAACCTACCCTGCGGGCTATGTTCTCAACGCCTGGGAGACATGGTGAGTCGCATGCTTTGCGCCATTCTCTGTGGAGGACGTTGAGGATTTATTCATATTTGGTTTCATAGTCGGAGGGCTGGTACTTATTGGCTTATGTGCTTCCCTGACCTACTGGAAAATTGGCAAGATGGCTGCTGCCAAAACCATGACCCCTCACTTGTCCATCATGATTAATGAGTTGGGCAAGGCGATGCATTCTCAGACTGTATTAACCATTGAACTCAGACGCAAATTGGATGGCATCTCGGAGCAAATGCACACCTTGCAGATGGAGATGAAGATTTCAGAGACCGGGGAATATTTATAATTTGGGATCTGGTTTGTTCATGTGAGACTGTAAAAGTGTTTTTCACTGCTCAACCACCTCTGAAGATAAAATACCCCGTTGTTTTCCTCCAGAAGAATCTCTACGGCCTTGGGGAACATTGGCTGCCTCTTTTCTCTCTACCTCCAGTACACAAGGACAGAAACTGACTCACACATGGACAAAGACTGAAGCATGCCCCCCCAACCTCCCCTCCTACCCCCATCACACACCCCATCCCAGCTACCGCTCATGCCACCCCTTTTCCCCTCCGGAGGCTGCACAGTTTTAGCTGCGGCAGGTCCCCATTCCCCCCAAGTTGGCGGGGGCGCGACTTCTGTTGCTGCAGCTACCACACACTTACATTGCCTCAATTTAGAAAACGGACTGTTTCAAGTTTAGTGCACATAAACAATGTCAAATGTATATGTGTTGTCTTAATTCTGATGTGTGCCATTATTACGGTAAACAAGTAATAATTGTGGATTAATTGCTGTATCTTGTCTGTGGTAATTTGAGTGTGGACGTAATCTTGTTGTTGTTGTTGTACTTGTAATGACAATGACAATAAATCTCATCCATCCATCCAGACTGAAGTCTAGACAACATTCCTTAATCTGTCAGTTTCTAAGATGCTCAGCTGCTCTCCTATGACAAAGATAGCCTTCTTGATCAGTTTCAGTCTCTTAGTATCTGCCACTTTCATGCCCCCCTCCTGTGTAAAACATCTTCAGCATGGTGTTCCAGAACCTGTAGGATTAGAGTTTGCATGTACATGGGACTTCTTCTTTCTTCTACTGCATCAATTTTGTGACATGACTGGTGGAGAATCTTGGCTTATCTGGATACCACATGCTCCAGCATTTCGTGATTCTGCAACAAGGTCTCCGTGCAATTGAAAATTCGACCTCCAAATGATTCTCATGAGACACCTGAACCACTGCAGCTGCTTCCTGAGAGACCCAACAAGAACTCAGCCATGCTACAAAAGAAACTCATCTCAGCTGCTTATATTCATTTTTATCGACAAGGCTGACTGGTTCTGTTGATACTCATAAATCATCAGTTTTATAATATGAAAATCTGTCATGAATAACATATTTGTTTGAAAACACTAAAAACTGTCATGCATGATAATTGACATGACTATAACTCAGCGTGCCACTTTCATTATTGTGATGCAGACTTTGGTGATACTTTAGGCTTCAATTAAAACCCATTTGGCATCGTCACAACAGAAGTGGCATATTTGACTCAGTGATCAGAATCATTATTGCGATGCATGAAAACCAGGCTTCAGCTTGTGAACGCTAACAAGTACTTAAAACCGGCGCTGTGCTTGATGCTGTGCCATATTTCTTTTACATTAGTCTACATGGTGCTGCTGCAGCTGGAAGTGAATTGATTTTATCTCAAGTTCAGGATTTTATTCATCTTTTGCCGATTTTGAAATGATGCCTTCTGCAGCCTATCAATTCAAACACTTCACCTCTTTTGCATTAGCATGAAAATTAGATCCTTGATTTCCTGTGAATCATCGTTGTTCCTGGTGCACTGTGCACAAACTCGTGCACAAGCATGTGCACACTTATCACATGCACACATGGGAAAAATTCATTCAACAGTGTTCTAAGTGGCTAACAGCCATGTAGATTAGAACAAATGGCACACAGCCTGTTTGTGTTGGGGGTTATTAAAACTTTTTTTAATCTATTTGTTTTCTTTATTATTTGAAGGGCTTTTCACTGCGTGGAAGCTGCTCAGAATATCAATAGCTGGCCGGATGCATCTGACACATTGAGAATTCTCCTCAGGTGCACACAAAGCAGCCACAGCATTTTTCTTTCTCCTTTTTGCCTTTTCGTTCTCCTCTCCTCATCTTCCAATATGGTGAATTTTCTAATCACCTAATATCATGGCACAATGAACAGATTGCCATGAGTTGCGAGTGGAGGCCACCCAAGACAAAAAACAGAGAGCGAAAGCAGCAGCTCATTCTAATTAAAAAGGGAGTGTGATCAGGGTGTGTGGGTGTGTACAGGCAGAGAGCTGCTGCTTGTATATGTGCACTGCAGCAAGAAAATAAGCAAAATGCACATGCTTTATCTGTTATAATCATATTAATGATAATAATATTAAATAATAATAATAATAATAATAATTTTTCATCTGGAGCATGATCACAAATCCAGTGCTTTAGGAGGAGAGCACAATAAATTACACAAGACTTTGCTTGAATTAAATGGATTTAATTTTTGCTGAAAAATGTCCCTTGCAGATGATTATTGACACATTTTGTAACCTCACAGTCAGCAGAGTGCACATATTTAGATGCAGTTCATAATAATCAATAGAGTACACGATGTCTATGAAAAGCTAAAACCCTTCTGGGACATCACATGGATTTTTATATCATCAAATTAATAATACACAAAACTGAAAAATCTCCACAAAATTAATATTATACAAAGTGCCTAAAGTGTGTGGTTCTGTGACTCTGTGTGTGGAGGTGTACTTGACAGAAAAGCCTCATCATAGTCTTCTTACCCTATGGTCATTTTAGCTACAAGCTACAGAAGGTAAGTGATGACTTGTTATTAATTTATAATCAAAGCAGGCATCTTGCAGTGGCAAGACACAACAGTCACTATGCCGCCACCTCTTCTATTTTATGCTTCTGCTGAGCATCACGACGCGTTGACTGCCAATGTGAAAAAAAACCCCAGTGTTACATTAGCTGGTTGTTCACTCAAATAAAATAATCCAAGATGGCAAAATACACACTGAAACAGCTGTATTTCTGTTTAATTCTAATATTTTTTATGGTATATAAGGTCAACAAGAGATGAACACCACAGCTTCCATGATCTGATCCTTTTGTTGAGTTCTGACTCTCCTTCCTGTTCTTTACCTCTGAAGTCATCCTACAAACTACCATTCTGTCGAGCTTCACTCTCTCCTGCCACCACCTTACAGTCTCCAATTTATTTTAGCTTGCTTCTCCTACAAAGAGTGTAGTCCACCTTTGTGCACCTTTCTCCACTCTTATATGTCACACTGTGCTCTTACCTTTTATTAAAGTAGCCATTTCCGTCCATTTTACAAGATTAGCTACTATCTCCCCTTCCACATCCCTGTCCTTGATACTACATCTACACATTACTTCCTCATCGCCTGTGTTCCCTTTACCAACATGCCCATTGAAGTTTGCTCGTATCATCACTCTTTCATACTTGGGCACACACTCCACCACCTCATCTAACTCACTCCAGAATCCTTCATTTTCCTTCATCTCGCAGCCTACATGTGGGGCATATGCACTGATGATATTCATCCTTACCCCTTCAACTGCTGTACACCCCATGTGACTGAGATTTGACAAACATTAGGGCCCTAATGTTTGTCAAATCTCAGTCACACATAGTACAAATAAGTACAACTCAGAGCGACTCACGGCAGAACAGCTCATATGAGCAAACCACAAAGAGTGCACACACCAACCTGTCACTGTGTCTGTTTACAAAGCCACACTTGTGGGGCACTTAGACAAATTTCACATCCAGCTCAACAGTGATTGTCTGCTGGCTGTTGTCATGTTAACAGTGCAAATGGCCACACATTTTCTAAGTACCAAGCGAGTGGTGTTAGATGGCAGGTGTCACCTGGAATTTGGCTGACACCTGCCGCGAGAGGGTTCGATGGGCATGCACAATGCACACTCTGTCCACAGAAGATGTGGACATAGCACTTTTTCAGCACATTCCACTGTTACAGGAATTTTTGTCATGGAAAGAGGAGCAGAGGAATTTGCCACAGAGCCGCTAATGGCGAGGGACAAAAGCACCTCCGTGGTGGTCTCACAGGACATGTTGTAACATGCCCAGCTCTTGCACCATTCGGAAGATTCAGATGGCTTTTGTTGGCTTTTCAGTCGTGTGACTATCCAAGAAATTGTGGACGAGCTGGACATGCCACAACATGTCCTGTGAGGCTTCATCACAGCGTTGCTTTTTGTCCCGCGCCATTAGTGGCTCCGTCCCGATGCGCGAATTCCTCCACACGTCTTTTCATGACAAAAACTCCTGTAACAGTGGAATGTGCCAAAAAAGTGCTATGTCCACATCTTCTGCCATTTCTGTAGTAGTCAGACGACGTCCCGGATCAAAACAGCATTCACTTTGGAAATGATCTGGTCGTTTCAGCCTGTCGATCGCCGCTCAGAGCGCAGCGTGCCCTCCACCATTGTGCGCTGTCTTTAAACCGGTTGTAACACTCCTTAATCTGTGTGATCCCCATAGAATCATCCCTGAAAGCCGTCTGAATATTCCGAATGGTTTCCACCTGGCTGTCTCTCACAGTTTCTGGAAAAATTTGATGCAGCAAAGCTCCCAATCATTCAGACATTTTCCTCACAATGAAAATCCGATGAGGGGGGTGGACCACTGCTCACTCAAAGCGTGCTCACAGGTGAATGAAGCAACCGATAGGCATGAAAAAACTCACGCATGTGCATGAAGGTTCAAGCTTGGCTGATGCAAGCGCACATGATTCAAATCCATATAGTTTCTGCAAAAAATAAAAAGGTCGGATAGTTTTCTAACAGAACTCGTATAGCGAGGATCCGCCCCATCCTGTCCATGGCTGATGCTGAGACCATGATTCATGCTTTTGTTTCTTCTAGACTAGATTATTGTAATGTTCTATTTTCAGGGTTACCACAGTCCAGCATTAGGAGTCTTCAGCTGGTTCAGAATGCTGCCGCCAGACTTCTGACACGTAGCAGAAGGTCTGAACATATCACACCCATTTTGGCATCTTTGCACTGGCTCCCTGTCTCTGTGAGAGCAGATTTTAAGGTTTTGTTATTGACTTATAAGGTTGTTCATGGACTGGCGCCGTCTTATCTGGGTGATCTGGTGGAACTCTACATGCCGGCCCGGGCTTTGCGGTCACAGGATGCGGGACTTCTCTGTGTTCCCAGGGTGAAGAAGAAGTCAGCAGGTCAAGGAGCCTTTTCGTATCGTGCACCCACCCTGTGGAACAGTCTTCCTGCGACCGTGAGGCAGTCTGAGTCTGTGGACATTTTTAAGTCAAGACTCAAAACCTATTTTTATTCTCTTTCTTATGGATAGTTTTTATTTTTATTTGTTTTATTCTTTTACTTCTGTTTTTATTTATGTATTTGAATTTTTTATTCATTTTTAATTATTTATTCAATTTTATGTTGACTTGAGATGGCTTTTGCTGTGATTTGGCGCATTATAAGCTAATTAAATTAAATTAATTAAATGTATTTATTTATTTAATGAAAAAATGTTTACAATTTGGTCACTACATTTCACCTGGGTAAAAATAAGTCCCTTCGGCTGCTCCCTTGTTTACACTCGGGGTCACCACAGCAAATCCAAGGTGGATCTGC